>NC_143574.1:36216159-36519819 GCF_054136105.1 Typopeltis vanoorti
ACAGTATAAAGCATAGGCCAGAAGAGTAACGAGTGTGGTCAGAAAAGCAAAACCAGATTATAAAAGGAAATTAGCCACGCAAGCTTAAGAGAATCCCAAATAGTTTTTTCAATATCCTGCAAATAAAAGAAAAAATGTATATGGCAGGATGATTTTAAGGAATGCCGATGGTAGGGAGGTAACTGAATCAGTTGATATAGTGGAATTACGGAGCAAGCACTTTGCAAGAGTATTGTTATTATTATTATTATTATTATTATTATTATTATTATTATTGTTCCAGGCAACTCCAAGGAGTCGAAAGACTAATCGAGGGAGGCCCTAACATCATGTCAAGAACAACTATTCAACATTCACACAGTATCTATCATACCTTGCCTTGAACTCATTCACGGTCGTAGCACCCACAACAGACTCTGGAAGCTTATTCCACTCATTCACCATTCTCCAAGTAAAAAACCTAACTCTAACATCCTTGTCAACCACGCTCTTTCCCAGCTTCCATGCATGGCCCCTAGTCCTCCCATCACCAGTCATATTTTCAAAAATATCTTCTGGATCAATCTTATAGAAACCCTTCAGTAATTTGAATGTCTCAATAATATCCCCCCTCCTTCGCCTATCGACCAATTTCTGCAACCCACAAATCTTCAACCTATTATCATAAGGTTCATTCCATAGACCTGCTATCATCTTGGTCACTCGTATCTGGACCCTCTCCACTTCATCCCCATCACGAAGAAACCCTGGTGCCCATAACTGGGCACAGTAGTCCAGATGAGGTCTTATCAAGGCTCGATACAGAGGAACAACAACTTGTTTGTCTCTGCATGTTAAAGTATTTTTCAGAAGCCAAGTGATTTGGTGAGCTGTTTTAGTCACTTTTGCAATGTGTCCCCTAAACTTCAATTCGCTATCCACCAACACTCCCAAATCCCTGGCCTCATCAATCTCCTGGGGTCCAGTTCGACCAATGCGATATACTGCTGCTATTCTTTTCACCCCAAAGTGCATAACCTTACACTTTGCCACATTAAATTGACATTCATTTTTCCTAGCCCAGTCCTCCAAACTATCCAAATCATCCTATAAAATTTTGACATCCTGTACACTCACCATTGCTCTACCCAACTTTGCATCATCAGCAAACAAGTGAACACTTCCTCTCAAATCCTTTCCTATATCATTGATGAACAAATTGAAAAGCAATGGTTCAAGAACAGATCCTTGCAGCACTCCACTAGTCACAAGCCGTCTTTTAGACTCCACTCTCTGGTATCTCTCGTTCAACCACCCTCCTATCCATCTCACCAACCCTATATATCTATCCCCATCTGTTCCAGTTTACTGATTAGGGTTGCATGTGGTATCCTGTCAAAGGCCTTGGCAAGGTCCAGTAGTATCACTGTAAACCCATTACCCCTATCCAGTTCAGCTGTCACTGTGCTATAAAACGTGAGCAAGTTACTGAGGCATGATCTGCCCTTCACAAAACCATGTTGTATCCTATACAATATCCCATTTTCATCTATCCAATCCTGTATTCTTTTCTTGACTAATTTCTCTAAGACCTTGACAATGATTCCTGATATGCTAATCGGTCGGTCATTTACAACAGCAGTCTGGGAACCACCTTTATGCAGTGGAACTATTTTCCCCTCTTTCCACCCCCTCAGGACTAACCGAGACCTGAGACTCAAATTAAACAAAATGGCCAAGTGTACTGACAATTCTTTAGCTGCTTCTCGTACAACACGAGATGTCAGGCCTGAGATGTATTGACATTGAGGTTATGCAATAGACTACTCACCTCCACTTCATTCACCACAATTCCTGTATAATCTACTGGTTGTTATAATCTACCTTGATGCCTTATATTAATTATCCCACTCTGATATTTTGTCCTTATTTGCTCGGGCATATTATATTCATTCTTACATTCAACTGCCTCCCTAAAGACTTTATATCTATTCCCCCCCCTTAACAAATCTAGTTTCCCTGAATTTGTACATCCACTACATTCAGCAATACTTTCTCAAGTCTCCTTACACCGTAACCATTCAAATGCAAGCCATCCATCTTATATAGATCCTTTCGCCCATCGAACTCACTCCACATGTCAATAAATTCCACACCACTCGTCATACATAACCCACGCATAATGTCATTCGCAATTATGACCCTCCTTTTAAACATTTCACTGTCATACTGTGGCAAAAGACTAAGCATTGTAACTCTCTCACTCTTTTCTTTTACTACCTCAAAGAATTCATTCTGGTCTTCTATCATTTCCATTTTATCTCCTTTCAAATCATTCGTACCTGCCAACACAATCATTTCTTTCACCCTTTCCTTTTGCTCTCTAATAGACTCAGTTACACCCTTTAAGGTTGCACCAGGTTGGTACGATTTTGTCAAATCCTCTACTAACACACCTCGTACTAACGAGTCTCCATATCGCACTCTATCCTTCATTTTGTTCATGTTCACACTCATACGTCTATTTTTCTTGTCATACTTTTTATTGTTTTCTTGTTCATATGCTCTAGCTGCTATTTTGTCCTTTGTATCGCACCATTCAACAACGCGATCTCACTCAATGCATCTATCTCATCTTTTTTATTCTCTGTAAAACCATTAATACTATCATTCACATTTTTTACATTCACACTCTCACAATTCTCATGTACAACCTCGCCGTTTCTTGTCATCTCACTATTTTCTTCATTCTGAAGTTTAACAGAAATATCACACTCACGATCTGAAATACACTTCAATTCCTCATTCTCCCTACATTTTCTACACACATTCACTCCTTTATTATCATCTAACTACACTCTGACCGTACTCCACAAAGCGTACATTTCGCAGCTAGTACACTGCATCATCTCTTTTATACTACCGTTCTTTGATAAAGATGGTGAACCATCATTACTCGGCGCCATTTTCCTTCGTACTGGCGCCATACTTATTTGCAAAGTATTTTAACAAATTATAAATTATAACACACCAAAAACACACAAACAGATGCACTAAGATACGCAAGGCAATCAAACTACGCAATATTAAGTAAATTTATCAACGATAACTGAAAATAATTGTATATCATCCAGATGGTGATAGTGCAGGAATGAAGGAACCAATAGCTTATATCAGAATTGAGGTGAATGAACTGGATGAAAACCTTAATGTGAATACATCTGTGGAATAGGATGGTATACCAGCTTGGGTCTTACGTGAAGCAGCTAAAGAATTGTCAGTGCCCTTGACCAATTTGTTTAATTTGAGTCTTGGATCTGGGTTAGTCCTGAGGGGGTGGAAAGAAGGGAAAATACTTCCACTGCATAAAGGAGGTTCCAAGACTGCTGTTGCAAATTACCAACCGATCAGTATATCAGGAGTTGTTGTCAAGGTTTTGGAGAAAGTAGTCAAGAGAAAAATACAGGAATGGATAGATAATAATGGGATACTGTATGGGGGGAGGCATGGTTTTGTGAAGGGTAGATCATGCCTCAGTAACTTGCTCATGTTTTATAACACAGTGACGGCTGAACTGGATCAGGGTAATGGATATACAGTAATACTCCTGGACCTTGCTAAGGCCTTTGACAGGATACCACATGGAATTCTAAACTGTAACATATGAGGATGGATATAACGTTGGTGAGATGGATAGGTTGGTGGTTGATGGAGAGATATCAGAGAGTAGTTTATTCAGGGGGAAGAGTCAAAAAGACAATCTGTGACTAGTGGAGTGCCGCAGGGTTCTGTTCTTGGACCACTGCTATTTAATTTGTTCGTTAATGATGTAGGAAAGGATCTGAGAGGAACTGTTCATTTGTTTGCTGATGATGCAAAGTTGGGTAGAGCAATAGTGAATGCACATGATGTCAAAATTTTGCAAGGTGGTTTGGATAGATTGGAGGACTGGTCTCAGGAAAATGGATGTCAATTTAATGTGACAAAGTGTAAGGTTATGCATTTTGGGATGAAACGATTAGCAGCAGTATGCCACATTGGTGGAACTCTACTCCAGGAGATTGACGAGGCCAGAAATTTGGGAGTGTTGGTGGATAGGGAATTGAAGTTTAGAGGACACATTGGAAAAGTGGCTAAATCAGCTCATCAAATCACTTGGTTACTGAAGAATACTTGGACAAGCAGAGACAAGCAAGTTATATTTCCTCTGTTTTGAGCATTGATAAGACGTCATCTTGATTACTGTGCCCAGATCTGGGCACCAGGGATCCTTCTTGAAGGGGAGGAGGTTGAAAGGATTCAGAGGTGAGTGAACAAGATGATAGCAGGTCTATGGAATGAACCTTATGAGAACAGGTTGAAGATTTGTGGGTTGCAAAAATTGGTTGATAGGCAGAAAAGGGGTGATATGATTGAGACATTCAAATTACTGAAGGGTTTCTATAAGATTAATCCAGAAGATATTTTTGAAAATAGGACTGGTGGTGGAAGAACTAGGGGCCATACATTGAAGCTGGGCAAGAATGTGGTTAGTAGGGATGTTAGAACTAGATTTTTTACTTGGAGAGTGGGGAATGAGTGGAATAAGCTGCCAGACAATGTTCCCTCTAAGCTGTGCGCACATTAGATTTTCAAGATGAAATTAAAATTTATTAATTAAAGAAGTTCCACCTAAACTTTAACCTATAAATTCTTTAAAAAATACAGTAACTCGGCAATGCTCAAGCGTATAACCTCGCATTTTTTATTACATTCTCGAAGTTGTACTAAACTTCGAGAATGTAATAAAAAATGCAAGGTTATACGCTTGAACTAATTTGATCAGCCAATCATGTTTGGTAATTTTCCATGAGTCAGGCCTGAGATGTAAACAAACTGCGCACCATTCTATATGCTACTTAAAAATTACACAGTTAAGCCACACCCATTTCACTTTGGCATCAAATTATTAACAGTAACCCTATTTGAGGTTAGCAATTTGATGCCAAAGTGAAATGGGTGTGGCTTAACTGTGTAATTTTTAAGTAGCATATAGAATGGTGCGCAGTTTGTTTACATCTCAGGCCTGACTCATGGAAAATTCCCAATCATGATTGGCTGATCAAATTAGTTCAAGATCATGACAAATTAAAATAATGGTTTCTTAATTTAATAAAAATAATTAAATACTTTTAAAAACTTAAATTAGAGTACAATTGAAAATATTGTAGCGTTTCAAAATTCTCTAATTTTTAAAAGGAATTTTAAAATAGTAGACTAAATAATAACATTAGTGTACACTCATTGAGATGCAAACGAGTTAATTAAATCTAGCCTCTAGGCATATCTTTTAGCTCTTGTGTTGCCCCCGGCAATGTTTAGTGTTGGTTCACCTTTTGCCTTGCCAAGTTTTCAGTGAATAGCGTACATTTGTAAATTTATAAAAACAATAAAAAACATTCTTCAAATAACAAAATTGCAAAAAACTGATGCACCATATCAAATTCGAAGGAAGCAAAAGGTGTGAAGCGAAAACGAACTGCTAGCTGCTTTAAAAGTGAATGGCTGGATGAAATATTGAAAACTGCAACGCCAAAAGCTCATGAGTTGCTAAACATTCTGCTGCGTGAAATATTTATGTATGATGCTACAATTGCTGTTGTTTGTATGCATTGTTGTGATGCAAAGTTTTCTGGGGATTTTGCTAATGGGAAGAAGTTTGAAGTCACTTGGAAGTTGGACTTTTTTAAACGTCATTTGACAAGTAAAATACATCTGGATGGTGTACACAAACTTAGGCAACAAAATTGTTCGTTGCCAGCTACAGGAGTACTGCGTATGCTACATGAAAGTTCTGATGACCGAAAGAGAAAATGATCAAACCCAGAGCAGATTAAAGTTCTTATTGACAGTGTCTTATTAATTGTTAAGATGAATAACTCTTTACTTTCAGTTCAACATATTAATGAACATATGGAAAAGTATGTTCAATGCCCAGACAGCTGGCAAAGCAAAAATTATGCGTTTGAATTTCTAGAAACAATCAATTTAATTGATGAAAATGACATATGTGAGCAAATTGCATCTGCAAATTTCCACACCTTAACCATTGATGAAAGCACTGATATAACTGTTAACAAATGTCTTTCTCTATTTTAAGTTTAGATCTAAAGATTGTAATGAATATAAAACATATTTTGGCAGAATAATTCAGTTGCAGGCATGTGATGCCTCCTCCATTGTGTTAGCTATTAAAGAGTTTTATCAAGAAAAGAAACTTGATCTCCAAAAAATGGTGATGTTTATCTCTGATGGAGCAGCAGTGATGCTGGGCAAAGTTAATGGTGTCGCTGAAAAACTTAAATTAGAAGTTCCACATCTTGTTCAGCAACACTGTTTAGCTCACCGTGAGGATCTGGGGATCTGTGATACGTGGAAGGAAATTAAACTAATCAGAGATATTGATACATTAATGAGAACAGTGTACACACTCTTTTCTCATTCCACAGTGAAAAGACATGAATTTAAAGAAATTGTCGAGGTGTCTGAAATGAAGCTATTGCCTTCAGACCACTCAATGAAGTGCGGGTGGCTATCCAGACATTTTACATTACAGGCAATAATAAGAAACTATGAGGGACTGATCACATATTTTGAAAAAGACAAATCAAATGATTCTGTGGTTAATTATTGTCACAATAAATTAACTAACGTGACATTCAAAGTAGCTGTTAATGTTTGAAGTGATGTTTTTGAAAAGAAAAAAAGGCTTCCCTGTGCAAAATCTTACAAAGGAGTAACCTTACACCACTAGACAGTCATCATTTTGCCAGAGGGAAGATTAACAAAATCAGGAATCAGTATTTAGAAGGTGACACTTGCTTGAGTGACAGAGTAAATGCTTTACTTAAACAAGAAGATACTGAACCAGTAGATACTAGGCCCCTGTTAAATTTTATAAATTATTTATGTGTACATTTAGAGGACAGATTCCCTGAGAATGAGATACAAGAATGGTCAGTGTTTGATATCTCCTCTATTTCGCATTGTGATTTCTAATTTGGTAGTGAATATGTTAATGCCCTTTGTCTTAAATATCATGATTTTCTGGATGATACTACAGAAATAATTAGTCAGTTTAATGATTTCAAATTTTCTGTACAAGAAAAAATTAAATGCAAAATGATATCAAATTTTACATAAATGATTGTATTTGCTCTTCAAAATGAGCAGTTTTGTGATTTGCCAAAGTTGATGGATATTGGAGGAACCTTCCTTGCATCTAGTGCGGACTGTGAGCAAGGTTTTACTCTAATGAACAAAATTAAAAACCAACTTAGAAACCGTTTAGGAGAATGTCATTTGGATATGCTAATGAGAGTGAAAAGTTACCAATTATATGGAAATTCAATTAATTTAGATAGTGTGTATAAAGAGTGGGTGAATGCCAAAGACAGAAGAGAGAAAAAATAAAGAGATAGAAGCTAGAACTAAACAAGAGGAGAATTAGAAATGGGAATATTTTATTATGTATGTTTAGAGTTATTTGCAAAGTTAGAAAATTTAATTAAAGGCAATCAGTCACTAGTGTTATCTTTTTTTTTTTACTTTATTTCTTACTTCTAATCAGATCAATATGAAATACATATAAAATATTTATGTTAGCTCTGTGATTGATGTCACACAACTTACTTGGTGATGATAATAATACACACACTTAGAATCCTATTTAGTACAGTCAGTATCATGTTGGCCTCGCATGTGCAAAGTCCCCAGATCGAGTCCTGCCCAAGGCTCGTAAATCATGATTCCCGACTGTTTAATGGGGAGGCTACTGCCATTTGTGGGAATACAGTGGTAGGTTGGGGTGACCTGGAAGGTGTCCCATTGACACCAGAAGGTAAAGAGTGAACTCAAATCTTTTAACTTTTTTGCTTAAATGATTAGTATAGTGTTTCGTATTGGTGCGCACATACTTTTCAAAAGAAGGCAAATTTTGCATACATGTAAATTTCTGCACACACTCACAGCAAAAAATTAGAGCGAACATTGCTACTAGAGTCTGTTGTGGGTGCTATGACTGTGAATGCGTTCAAGGCGAGGTATGAGAGATACTGTGTGAATGTCGAATACTTGTTCTTGACATGATGTTCGGGCCTCCCTCGATGAGTCTGTTGACTCCTTGGAGTTGCCCGAAATAATAATAATAATAATAATAATCTAGGACACCTTAGCAATGTGTCCCCTTTAATTTATCTTCCTATCCACCAGCACCCCCAAGTCCCTAGCCTCATCAATCACTTGGCAACAATGGTAATCTTTTAATCCCAAAATGCATAAATTTACACTTTTCCACATTGAACTGACATCCATTACCATTTGCCCATTTTGCCAGTTTATTTAAATCATCCTGCAAACTCTCAACATCAGCTTGATTTGTTATTGCACTACCTCAACTTTGCATCATCAGGAAACAACTGAATATTAACTTTAAGCCATTTCCTATATCATTTATGTACAAATTAAACAACAATGGCCCAAGCAGAGAGCCCTGAGGCACTCCACTGGTCACCTGCCTCATCCAGGACCCTGCTCCTCCATACAAAACCTTCTGGTATCTCTCTCTGAGCCATTCTCCTATTCATATCACCAGTATCCATCCCTATCTGCTCCAATTTGTGCAACAGTATTCCATGTGGTGTCCTGTCAAAAGCCTTAGCAAAATCCAGAAGCACCACTGTGTAACCATTTCCTTTGTCCAACTCATATGTCATGCTATTATAAAAAGTTAATAAATTGCTAAGACAGGATCGACCTTTAACAAAACAATGCTGGCCCCTATAGAGTAACATATCCTGATCCACCCATTCTTGAATTTTATCTTTAACCAACTTTTCCAATACTTTTACCACCACTCCAGAGATGGTGATTGTTCTGTAATTAATTACCACAGTTTTAGAGCTACCTTTATGCAATGGAACTACTTTCCCTTCCTTCCACTTCCTAGAGATCATACCAGAGTTCAAACTTAAGTTAAATAACCAAGTTAGAGGCGTTGACAATTCCTTTGCACATTGCAACACGTGAGCTGATATTCCATCTAAACCAACAGCAGTGTTTGCATTTAAATTTTGCAATATACTAAGTACCTCGGATTTCTTAACTTCAATTCTCACATTGGTTATTGCTACAGGTGCAGAGACATCCTCGCTTGGGTGATAGACTTTAAAAAAAGTGATAACTCAGTAACTCTACTATTACATCTGAATTTTCCACCTCAATACCATCAGCATCCACTAAAGTTATCCTTAAGAAGTAATTCTTCCTTTTACTTGCCACATAGTGGAAGAACTATTTGGGTTTACAGTTGATCTCCTTGGCTAAGGTCTTCTCATAATCTGATTTAGCCTTTCTTACTATGCTGGTAACCTTTCTAGCTTGAACCTTGTAATGCTCATGTTTATACTGATTGCCTTTCTCCTTGTAAATTATCCATACCATTTTCTTTTTTTGCAGATCAGGCTTGATACTACTACTCATCCATCTAATGCCTATCTTGTTTGTCTTCCTGACCATGGGGACACAATCTGATATCGCCTTCCTCAGATACCTGCTGATTTTATCCCATGCACTGCTAACATCTTTCACCTGAAAATTTCTTATGCCATGGGATGGCTGTAAACTCACTCTGAAGCTTGTTATAATTGCCTAACCTGTAGTTCTGTATATACCCCTTCTTAAGAGAGAAATCCAAAAATTTTGCAACCTCCCATGTCAATAACACATGATTGCTCTCACCAACTGGAGGTAACAAAGACACCTTACTTATGCATATATCCTCTGAACCTGGTCTGATCCTGGTCCAACCAGGTCATTGGTGAAACTCACACCATGTGTCCTTTTCAGTTTCAGTAGTTGCTGTTTCATGTAATTGTCTCTTAGAAGATGTATAAATTCCATTTCCTTTTTGCCACATGATATTTCCTCCTTCCAGTTGATATCACCATAATTAAAATCCCCCATAATAATCACTAGCCCTGCACAGGGGCGCACCGGCCATATGTGCAATGTGTGCGACACACACAGGCCCCAGGATAGTAAAGGCACCAAAGAGGAGGAAATAGTGGGAAAAAAAACATTTTTTTTAAAGTGATATTTTTATTGGAGGGGGGGGATAGGGGTGCCAACTAAAGTTTTGCACACAGGCACCGGACACTACTGGTACGCCCCTGATCCTGCACTCATTGCACTAATTTGGTAATGCATTAATTCAATATCATCACCTGGACCCTGGCCTATAGCAGCAACCAACTGTATATTCGGTTGCGACTATTTCACACCAGAATGCCTCAAAAGAATTCTCATTCACATATTTATCCTCTTGATATACTACTTTCTTTGGCTGCAACTCATCAGCTATCATCAACAGTACTCCTCCCCCCATTCTATCTTCTCTATTCTCCCTGAAAATACTGTACTCATCGCATTCAATTCTAGTGACCATATCTTCTGCTGACAGCCAAGTTTCACTAATGCCTACAACTTTTGCTGAGACTGCACTGACTAATGCCAAAAATTCTTCTCTCTTATTTCAAATGCTTCTTGCATTGGTATACAAAAATTACAGATTCCCTCTAGATCTTGCACCTGCTTAAGAACTGATATATAAGTCACTAATTTCAGTAGCCCCATGCCGATTTTTATCTACTCTATTCTTCAATTTATTCCTTGAATAAAGATCAACAAATATATGTTGAAGTATAAAGTGGATGATTATAGAAAGCTCTGTAGATAGTTAGTATGTGTACATTGGATAGATGAGGTGAGCAGAAAATATGTTGATAATGCATTGAAACTCAAAAATCAGTATCTAACAAATGAGATAACTGAGGATCAAGGGTTAAGCAAGTAAAGAAGATAGGAGTGAAATGAATGAACAGTGAAATCAAGCAAGCTGCTGGAAAAGAAATGCTATGGATTAGGTAGAAGACTGTTGGTAGTGATTGAATCCATGATGAGTATAAAGTCTAGGCTAGAAAGGTGACGAGAATGGTAAAGAAAGAAAAAGTGCAGTATGAGTAAAGTTGGCTGTTAAGCCAAGGTTAACTCATACTTGAATTTTTCTGCTTCATGGCAAGCAAGAAGAAGAATAATTATAGTAGTTGACACTCGTGGCAGTAGAATAATGAGAATGGCATAGTATGGCAACTCAATTATTAAAGGTGTGCTGTATGAGAGTATGCACAAGGTATGGTTTCCAGGCAGTAAAATGAGCAGAGTGATTGAGGCATTGGATATGAGAAGGAAGCAACCAAAAGAGTTTCATAGTTTTAACATGTACCAATGACTGGACTGAGAACAAAGAAGATGTCAGAATGGATATCAGGAGGTTGATTAGACAGATAACAGAGAATAGTGTGATAAGAAAGATTGTAAGAGTGTTGCCTAGGTATGACTGTGGTGAGATGAGGCAGAAAGCAAGAATTATGAATGATATGTTAGTTCAAATGTGTGAGGAGAAACGAGTACAATTTGTTAATGCGTGGAATGAGTTTCAAGGACGAAGCGAACTATATAAGAGAGAGAGAGAGAGAGAGAGAGATGGACTGCATTTGAGTGGTTTTGGTGTGAGTCGCTTGGAGAGACTGCTGCTGGAAGGTAGAGAAATCAGTACAGAGAATGAATCTGATCAAGTGGGAAGCGATGTGAATGAACAGGAGAATAAGACAGGAGAAATAGAAGAGGTGGTTATGAAAGAGGAAGTAAGTGGCATGAGTACAGAGAATTGAGAGAATGGGTGTGCAAGAGGAACAGGGAAATGAGGAGTCTCAGGCCGGACTGGGGAACACAGTGTGAGAAAGGTGAATGCTCCAATTACATGTGAATACATGTGAATAGACAGGAAAGGAAGGGGATGACCTGGTAACAAGAGGAAACAGTTGGACTTGAAGAGGGTTCTAAAATGGATAAGCAGAAAGGGGAATGGCTAAAGTTGAGCATGGAGAAATCGCATCGCATGAGTGCAATCAGTGGAAATAGCTGTAGATCTAAGAATGAGCTGTTATGTTTGTATAAAAATGCTTTTGAAGTGGCCGATGAAATGGTTGCATTAATTGAGTCTGTTCATCCAAAATTGTTGGAATAAGTGAGATATGGTTAGATGATGACAACATCGTGACAGGAATAGAGATGGAAAGGTATGATGTGTTTCGTGAGGATAGAAGAGGTAAAAAGGGAGGGGGAGTGCTATTGATGATAGAGAAAGAGTTATGTCCATACAAGGTAGAGATGCAAGACGGAAATAGTGCCAGTGGTTTTGAGGCAGTATGGTGTGAGATAGAGGTGAATGGAATGAAATAGTTGGCTGGATGTTGTTATACACCTGGTAATGTGGATGGTAGTGACTATGAAATGTATAATCAAATTAGTCAAGCAAATAAGAAAAGGGTGATAATTATGGGTGATTTTAATTATGGTAATATAGACTGGAATGATAAGATAGCAACTGGGTTTTTGAGGGATAACTACCTCAAACAGTATGTAACAGAGGGCATGCAAGGATTGAGGGTCTTGGATTTGGTCATCTCATCAGAGGATGTAATTATAAATGAGGTGTCAAATCACCCACCAATTGGTGAGCGTGACCATGAGGTGATTACCTGATTGGTTGCCAGTCGTCTGATGGCATCTATGAGAAAAGGGTATATGTGAAAGTACAAGGGGAGTGATTATGAAGAACTATCTTGATACAACTATCTTGATTTCAAGAACTAACTTGGAGAGAGGAGAGGGATACACAATAATATACTTAGATTTCACAAAGGCTTTTGATAAATTATCGCATGATAAGTTGATAGTCAATCTAGAGCAGATGGGGTTGGTTAGAAGCACTGTCTACATGTATTACAAGACTCAGAATTTTAAATAAGATAGTTGTGAAATTAATGAATAAAGAGATTAAGCATGCAATACAGAGGAAAAGGCCATTATGGATGCAGCATAATAGAAGTGGTGATAACCAATTCCATGAGGATTACAAAGACCAGGTGACTTGTTTGATGAGGGTAACAAAAGTGAGGTATTAACAGCAGTTAGCTATGGAAGCCAAAACAAATCCTACAGAGTTTCTTTGATATGTAGCCAGCAAAAAAAAAGGGAAAAAAAAAGAAATTTATGGAAGGATAATATTGATTGGAGAAAATGGTATAAAGACAGCTGTTGTAGATGATGTAGCAGAGATACTTGATGAGCAGTAACAAAAGGTCTTTTATTCTTAAGAATGGAGAGAAGTAACATTCACAAGTCATGTTCACAACTGAGAGCAGTTGATGATGGGGAGGAGAGACTGACTGTAACTGAACAAGAGGTGTATGGGGAGTTGAGCAAACTAGATGTTAATAAGGCTCTGGGACTTGATAATATACCACCACATATTCTGAAGGGATGTACCAGAGAGTTGACACCTGCCTTCACATATTTTTTTCATATTAGTCTTGCACTGGGTCAAGTTCCTAAGGACTGGAAGGCGGGCAAGATTGTGCCACTTTATAAGGAAGGTGATAGAACTCAAGCATCAAATTATAGGCCTATCTGTGTGTCAGGTGTTGTGGTTAAGTTGTTAAAGAAGGTTGTGAGAACTAGTATCCAGAGTTAATTTGACGACAATGTTATTATCTTTGATGAACAGCATGGATTTACTAAAGGGGGGGGGTTCATGTTTTAGTAATCTACTTACTTATTACAATAAGGTGACTGCTTCCTTGGACAGAAGAGAGGGATACACAGTAATATACTTAGATTTCGTAAAGGCTTTTGATAGATTATCGCATGACAAGTTGATAGTCAATCTAGAGCAGATGGGATTGGATATTAAATTAGTGCATTGGATTGGAGACTGGCTATCTGTTAGGTATCAACAAGTTGTATATGTGTGGAGCAACATCATTGAAAAGGAAAGTCACTAGTGGTGTGTGCCTCACAGGTCTGTTTTATGGCCACTACTGTTTAACTTGTATATTAACCTCCCAACTGGCTGGTATGGATGAAATAGTCAGCTCTCCCTAGCTTTTTTCATGGATCAAAACTTCGTCGGCATTCTGCCTTTTATCATGCCATTACATTCCTCTGCCGTTAATCTCGTTAAGGCTATTCTATAGCCATTAGTGGATTAACTGTTGATGAGTGACCTTTGTGTCCCCCTGTCTTTACATCTGTTGTGTTGCTTAGAATTTCATTTACTGTCCTAAGCTATTTGACCTTTTTTTGTCTCTAAATGATTTATTGTGTCTCTTCCCAAAAATTGAAACGAATTTCACATATGCAAAAGAAATTAATCCTGAAATGACTACCGAACAGCCTTTGCAATGAATCTATTTACTGATAGTAAATTTAGTGTATTTTATTCTACAAATAAGTGCACTGGAAGAGTTGCACTGATTGTTCTTTCACTTTACTTAATAATGTAGAAACAATGTTTTTCGAATTTCAGAATTTTCAAATGTTTGCTTTGAAAATATTATGTGAAATATTTATATTTTTAAATAATATTTATTGAAATAAATATGTCTTTTTGTTTTCATTTCTAGCCAAATAGCATTATATGGATCATCACATTTCAGTTTTAGAAACGATTTTTTGTTATTCATAAAGACAAAATGAAAAAAAAATGTTAAAATGCTAAATTGCATTACTCGATTTCCGATTGTGTGTTTTTGGTATCAAAAATTTATATCCAATGATATTTTAGCAGTGATTCTTCGCCTTCGTCTTTTATTTATTTACTTATTTGTATTATGCATATTACGACAATATCCAGTGCATATCCTCGTAGATATGTTGAAAATATAATGTGAAAAATACGGAATGATTCAAAATTTTTGCTCATTTTGAAGGTTTTCTAATGCTCCCCCCCCCACCTCCTTATCCTCTCCTGGAACTCAATTACATAACTCCTCTAAATTTCTACAGGTTTGAAAGCTTTTCTAGACAGTATTCAAAATCAATTACTTCATTTTACCATTTTGACAAAGATATACGGCAATCAGGTTGTACCGTGAAGCTTCTAATTCTGTACTATTTATTTGCAATCTAAAACCAGCTGTTCTACTGTCTGCTGAAATTATGTGAAATTTTAGAAATAATATGCTATATTTTCACGATGCAAAATTGTTTACATGCATACCACACAAAAGAAAGTTAAGTAGTATTATTTTTATAACTAAAATGAAAAGCCAAATAGCTAGTTTTCTGGCAATTTAATAAGAAATTAAGGGGATAAAAATCCTTTGTTGTTATATAGCCAGTAAGTGAAACTGTCTATGAAACTGTTATATAGCCAGTAAGTGAAAATCCATGAGTTTCATGCCGAAAAACTATCGGCGAAGGCAATTCGAAGCAAAGGTGGAGCAAGCACCCTCACTATTCAGAATACATCAGAGAATGCTTTGTTTCCTTTTCGATTGTTGATTACCGATATCCTAACAGAAATACTGACATTTCGTTTACATGCTTATGAATTGTGAGGAATCTTGCTCCACCTTTGCTTCGAATTGCCTTCGCCGATAGTATTATTTTTGTTTCTTTTTCTTTAAAAAAAATCTAAATATTACTTCTTCTGCTGCTGGAAGCTATTTCTGAAATAATTTACGTCTTATAAATACTTGGTAATATCCTCTTAGCTCGAGGAAAAGCTGAAGGCTTATTACTCTCAGTGCTATTGAGAAAGAAAGGGGGGGAGCACTAAAGTGCCTCAGGCTGTAGTGCAGAATACATCAAGAATGTCTTGTTTCCTTTTCGATTGTTGATTACAGATATCCTAACAGAAATACTGACATTTCGTTTACATACTTATACATTATTTATGCCAAAATATTTTCTTAATTTATGATGATCAGTTTCACTTTTATTATCGAAAAATTAGAAATTATTTCATACAATTATCTTGAAAAAGAGGATTTGAATTATTTTCAAAGAAAAGGTGCATATGCGTTTCATAATCTTCATTTTTTTGGGGGGGGGGGGGAGAGATAGACCTAATCAATCTGCGGATATTTCAGAGAATTTATTTCATAAATCTTTCGCAAGACAACTGCTACAAACGTAAATCACTTGGGGAACATCCCCATTCATTTTAGTGTAAAATAATAGCAAAGGTTTAGTTACTTTAGTTATCTAACCTAGAAGAAAATGTTATGTCTGCTGCGATTAGAATCTTACATGAATAATTTTTCTGACATGATTTCTCTATTCGTTATAACGTAACCAATTTCCAGATTTTTTCCCTCCTGCAGACTCCATGTTATATGCAGTGATTTTTTCTTTGTAGTACAAGAAAAAAAAATCAGATAACAGAAGAAAAATATGTAGCATTTTCTTTTCCACGGGCTGAATTTACAATGTTCTTTCTTCGTGTTCTGGAGAGAAAGTGCAAATGACATTTTTCATACTATTTTTGCCATTATAACATCTGATATAATTATAAGAGTGACATTTTACCGTTTTTCTCAAACACGAGAAACAGAAATAAGGTAGTAATAATATTGTTGATTCTGTCAAACTTCATTGTAGCAGAAATTTTATTACAAAACTTTGTAATATATATATCTCCGAAACAAGAAATTTGGAACAAATATCACATCAATGTTGAGTGTTGGCAAGGTGAAAATGTTCACGTTATTATTTATATATTTCATTTATTAACTAGGGGGCTATGCTCAACCCCCTGTGTTCCGGACTGGTAGGCCGGATCTCCTTGGATTCTGATGACTCGAACTTTGAAGACTCGAAAAGGGGTTCCTCCCCACCCCGGTGCCTACGGCGCCTAACCCCCAATTTCTGGACTGGCAGGCCAGTTCTCCTTTAATTCTGATAACTTGAATTTTGAAGACTCGAAAAGGGGTTCCGACCCCTTTGTTCCTATGGTAGCCCCTGAGTGTCGAGTCTTCAAAAGGGGGAGTCCTCCATCCTGGTGCCTATGGTGCCCAGCCCCCCGATTCCAGACTGGTAGGCCAGTTCTCCTTCAATTCTGATAACTAGAAATTTGAAAACTCGAAAGGGGGTTCCGCCCCGTGGCGCCTAGGGTAGCCCCCGAGTGTCGAGTCTTCAAAAGGGGGACTCCCCCCCCCGAGTTTCGGAGTGGTAGGCCGGTTCTCCTTGAATTCTGATGACTCGAATTTTGAAGACTCAACACTCAGTGAGTTTCGAAAAGTTTCAAAAAAAGTGACATAAAAAGCCTTATCATTATATATATATATATATAGGGTAGATTTTATTTGATTATTTTTTATTGTTTTGGTGAAATACTTTACCTGGAATACTCTTTCCAGTTCAAGAGGAACTGGAAAGAGTATTCCAGTTCCTCATATTTTATTCCTTCGAAAATATCATTGTGTTATAAAAAGAACTTAAAAATAAGCCTTCATTCAGGTATCCCTCTATCAATATCTGTAGTCCTGAAAAGGACTGTTTGATGGCACTGAAAAGAAACATTTTTTATTTCATACTGTTCAAAATTTAAAATTCTTGAAGAGTTTGAAACACCCTAAAGCAAGGGTAAACACACACAAAGCAGTTTTAAACTCAGGGCACAGATTTTTGCGTTCTTTCTGATATTTGTTTTATTACACACATAACATTTGCGTGCAAGTTTTTTTTTTTATTAGCCGTTGGTGTTAGATTTTCGGGATAATGGTTGGAGTTAGCAGCGTTCAACCTCAGATGTTGGCAGGATTTCTTGTTTTTCTGCTTGCTGAAGAAGGCGCATGTGCATGCAGCAATGCTCTCGCAATTTCTATTCTGTATTCTAGATATGCTATTGTAGACAAACATTTTTTCTTGTGCAGAAGGAAACTGTTCCAAATAACAAAATCCAATATATGTCCAGACACTTTTTTGTAATATTTTTTATGCTGTTTCCTCATTACAGAGTAGAATGATAGCTGCTGATCGCACCTGTCGACTCCATCCATAGTGTCGTTGTATGCACACACAGCAATGGGTTTTTCTTTCTTCAAACCATGCTTTTCCATGGATTCCGTTGATGGATTTGCAGGGAAGACAGGAAAAAAACATATTTTTTGTCTTTCCAACATAGTGCAAAGACTTTCCCTCGCTGATAAGCTCGGATTTCGCCATTCGATAGCTTTCCTGAAGCGAGATCTGGAGGCATGTCTCGCCTTTTTGCATTTATAGTACCATAACTATCTGTACGATGCTGTAAAAGCAAATCAGCGAATTCAGGACACATATGGTAATTATCCATTGTATTGCTATAACCCTTCCCCAGTAAAGGGTTTGGTAACTGCATTACTGCATGCATCGACAAGGGGAGATCCAAATATTTATCGTGCTCGATTACAGTTTGCTTTCCCGTATAGGGTTTGAAATCCCAAAGATATCCACTTTCCGATTCGCAAAACATAAAACATTTTACCCCATACTTCGCTTTCTTTTTGGGAATATACTTCTTACGTTTCAGTCTAACTTTGAATGGCATAAGGCTTTCATCGATATTCAAGTCTCTCTCAGGAATGAAGAGTGATCTACATTTCTGACGGATTTTCATCAGAAAATCATAAATTTTGTTGAGGACTGGGCAAGGATGTGTTGCCTGATCGTGTTCCTCATTATTCTGAAAATGCAAATACTTAATGATGAGACTGAATTGTTTAACATCACGAAACTTTGGCGTGTTCAGAATCCAGTCTGTAGACCAATACATTTCGAGAGCGGGCTTTTTCACGATACCTTGCACAATCAAGAGTGCTATAAATGTAAGGAGCATGTTGATATCTATTGGGCTCCAAAGTTTACTGCGAGAATTGCTGCTTGCCATCTCGTAAATGAATTGTGTCTTGGGTATACTTACTAATTATTCCTTTCTGCCCAGCTCTAAGCTAACGGAGATTTACTAACCCCCACTGAGAAACAGAACAATAGAACATGGAGCACACTAAAGAGCTGCAAGCAATATCTGAATATTTTACGGGCAGAAATTTCTTGTTTGGTTTTTCACTTTCTTTATTCTGATATTGCATTTGAAGGATGACAGTGATTTTAAATATTAATTTCACCTGTATCCGAATATCACATAATTTCATGATTTATAATAATCAGGAAATATGTATATTGTCTGATTTATAATTTGCTAATTTATAATAATCACCACATAGTTTCAGTATCGAAAAATTAAAGTTATGTGGAACAATTACTAGAGAAAAATAACGAATTAAATAAAAACTGTACCTATGTTTCATAACAGTTTTCGGGTGTGTGATAGTGATGCAATGGTGGGGGTTAAACTATCAGAGGCGAAATATAAAGTTGAATTCTATTGTGAAAGGAATTTCACATTTGATGCATTTGATATACATATTTTGAATGATAAAATATAAGCAAATGTATCGCTTACTTTAAAAATTGGAAAATAAAATATCTGAATTATGTAAAAAATATCTACATATAAATTTAAATCATAACTGTTAATTTCATTTTGTAATGACCAATTATACAAGGAAATCAAGAAAGTGAAAGTACAAAGAACAGCAGATTACTATACAATATGAAGAAAAAAATTAGTGATACGATTAAAAAATTTCATGTTATTCTCTATAAAGCAAAGTTTCTCCAGCGTGTCCTAAAGGAAATCTGTAAAATATTATTCGATTTCGATGGTTTTGTACAAAAATAAAAATAATATAATCTGGAACGTCGGCAGCCGGGTTTCTTATCTTTTTTTAAAAGAATATTTCAAATAATTATCGTGATTTAATTTCTTCGAGAACAAAGAAAAATATTTTGTCTAGTAAGCGATTAGAAAAAAATTAGTGCAATAAAATTAAAAATTAAATTGGTTCTCCAAGGTAAGGCAATATTTAAGTGAGGAAATTATGCAAGACCTTTAATTTGTCCAGACATTAAAATTGTATTCTACAATAAAAAGAGAAAACAAAAATATAAATAATTTCTCTATGGTTAGTCTATGCTATATAACTAAAATCTAGTTACCCAACATAGAACAAAGAAGTGCGTTTCTACGAATGTGAGATAATCCGATTAACCGTTCTTTTCAGCGTGAGGGTTTATCACACCATCTAATGGGCATGACAGTCAAATTGCACTTCTTATCCAGGTTCTTTCAACACGATGTGGACTGAATCATATCCAGATTTAGCTGGACGTCTATAGACGTCCTGGCTGTTTGGGAGGTTAATGATATTGACGAAGATTTGGATGGAGATATTCAGTTGTTTTCAGATGATCCAAAGTTGGGAGAAACCATAAAGAGCAGGGAAGATGTCGTGACCTTACAAGAAGACTTGAATAAATTGTGTGATTGGGAAGTTGGGGCAGTTTCATGGAGAGAGGAATTGGAATGGCAAGATATCATTAGTGCTTGGGAAATTGTGAAGGAATATCTGTTAGCTGCAATAGTAAGCTGTATTCCATGAGTGAAGAAGAGAACACAATTTGGTGTAAAGTGGATGACAAACAATATCAAACAAGAACTGCAGGTGAAAAATAGGGTTATGGAAGAGATATAAGAAGGTTGGAGAGCGGATGCTTGAAGAATATAAGACTCAGGCCAGGAGAGTGACTAGTAGGAAAGCAATACTGGAATATGAGAAGAGATTGGCCCTAAAATCCAAAGAAAATCCTAGGAAATTTTTAGCTATGTGGCCAGTAGGTGGAGAAATGATTGTGGAATAAAAATTGGAATAGAGTGATTGATGCGCAGGACATTGTGGAGTTGTTCAATGAATACTATTGTATTTCTTCCTGGAGAAGTAGGTTTTAATACTAGAGGGCTAGGGCAGTTTCGATGTTTAGGGGTGCAAGAGGAGTGTGCGTTTCAAATTCTGAGTACTACTCAGGATGTCAATAAAGCTGAGGGACTGGATGGAATTTTGCCATGGGTTTTGAGAGAATGTGCTAAACAACTTTCCTAGGAAGGACCTCCCACAATGATAGCTCTGTTGACCTGGCTTTTCAACGAAAGTCTTGCTATGGGAAAGGTAACCGAGGAATGGAAGGAATGGAAGATAGTGCCATTGCGTAAGTTCAGTAGCAGACTGGAAGTGTCTAATTATAGACCAGTTTGTGTTTCATTAGTAGTTGTTAAGATCTTGGAGAAATTAGTGAGGGACCATACACATCGTTGGGCAGATGAGCTTAATGTTATCTGTGAGAGTCAACATGGATTTGTTAAGGGGCACTCGTGCTTTAGCAATATGATTGCCTTGTATAATAAAGTGACAAGTTCAGTTGATAAGGGAAAGGCATATTCTGCCGTTTTTTATGATTTTGCAAAGGCTTTTGACAGGGTGCCGCATGATAAGCTGATATTTAAGTTTCAGCACGTGTTTAGATGTGAAGTTCAACTGGACTCAGGATTGGCTTCTGATAGGTATCAGCAGAGCTTTTTTTTCTGGGAAAAAAGGTGCCGGTACTCACCATGAAGATGTTATTACAGCAACTTCCACACTTTTAACATATCCTCCAATATACCCTCATCGTCTCGCTTGGTTACTATCCTGGCACTTGTGTGCGTCGCACACATTGCATGTATGGCCGTCGCGCCCCTGTACAGAGGTGGATGACAAAGATGGTTTTAGGAATGTACAATGCTAGTTATAAGCATCAGCTGAGAGAATGTGGACTGCAGAGTTTGGTAGATAGAACAAGGAGAGGAGATATTATTGGAGGGGAGTTCTTTCGCTTGGTGGAACAGGGAGTAGGAGTGGTGACAAGAGCCCATCCCGGGAAATTATGAAAAGAAGCTGTGAGCAAGAGGGTGAGGAGTGGTTTCTTTGCATGGAGAGTGATTGAACCATGAAATGCATTGCCTGATAGAGTGGTGAGAGCATGAATGGTTAATGAGTTCAAGGAGTGGTATGATAGACTCTGTGTTTCCTAGGAAGGACCTCCCACAATGAGTATTTTGACTCCATGGAGGCCTTAATAATAATAAAAATAATAATAATTTTTATTTCTACTGTAACCATGTTGGATTTGTATATTTTATGTATATCGAATTCATAAGTAAAATGTGTTTAATAATTAATTTATTTTTTTATACATTTATAACTTTTTGTAACCTCAAATGTTAAAAAATAAATGCATTTATAATTATTCATGTTTGAATGAAATTTTATTATAACTTTTCCCAAATTGCCTTTGTTTGTCCATTGGGAGGACTATATTGGTGTTACTAAAATTTTATAATGGGATATGCAGGTACTACCAGTTTAGGAAATACTAATTCAGGCCATTAAACTATTTACAGACTTTACTCTCATGTCTGTGATTTATGTCTTCACGGGTCATAATTTCATTAATTCAATTGTACTCCTTCAAGATACGAATAATACAAAATACTAATAATATCTTCATTATATAAATACTGATTATTATTATTATTATTGCGTGACACCTCCAGGGAGTCCAAAGACTCATAGATGGAGGATGCCTACTCTTCAACTCTTTGTCTCCCCCACTCAATCCACAAACTACAATGAACTCCAACTACACCAATGCCATCTACTGTCCACCACCACTAGTATTTTCATAGGCAATTGCAAATATTCATGCCTATGGTGGGATTTGAACCTGCAGCCTTTTCGCTGGAGAGCGGATACGCTAACAACTCAGCCAATCAGGCCAGAAAATACAAATGCAGGCACCTGTGGGATTATACCAGCACTCTTTTACCATTTTATACATGACGAGTATGTTAAATATTGCCATGCATAAGCAGATAAAGAGAGTTGAAATCTTTTAAACAAGAATGATTTCATGCTCTCTTCTAGAATTCTAATGAGCAGATTTCTCATTTAAGAAGTCCAGCAAATACTTGCCTATCCAAGAATTCTATGCCTTGGTCTACTTGAAGTTATGAGCGATTGACTATGAAAGCTTCTTCAAACTTCCTGGCATTTTCATCTCCAGTTTAGGTTCTAGATGGCAAGCACCAAACTTTATCAGTCAGAGAGTTCCTAATATTTAAAACTCCTTTATTTGATTTGGAAATAGTTAACTATAGCAGGCAGATAAAACTGGGAGTAATGATGAACTTTTTCTTAATATTCTAAATTTGTTTACTTGGATTACATAATTAGACAAAACAAGCGTCTAATTATGTTAGATGTCAAATGAAGGCAAGTGGGCTGACCTCACACAGAGGGAACAGGGTGTTTTAATCCTGGAAGTTTTTGACTCCGTGAGGTCTTGTTTAATAATAATTTAATAATAAACCACTTAGTTTTTCACTCCACACGCAGGCAAAATCATTCAGAGAACACACACAATTATGAACTACAAAAAAAAATAATAATAGAATTAGTGGTGATAGACAGTGTACTGTCAATGGTTTATTATGCGGTATGTAGATGGATGGTGGATTAAGTAGTGTTGGCAGAGGGTTGTGTGGGGGTAGCATGTCCTCTGGCTATGAATCCTTGGACTCCATAGGTAGGGATCCCATTTTTTGAAAACAAAAAAACCAACACAATAAATTTTGTAGAATTATGATTAAGAGAAATAAATTTTATTCGTTAATATTATGTATTTTAAAATAAAAAAATTAAATATTTATTTGAATTTGATTTATTAATGTAGATAACATAAATGCTTAACATAAGTCAAATAAATAGAATTCTAATAACAACACTAGCGCCCCGAATAAACATATCGGGACACCGGGACAGAAGTAATAAAACTGGGACTGTCCGGAGCAAACCGGGGCGTATGGGATCCCTATCCATAGGGGAAATTGCAATAATAATAATAACTTAAAATAAATGTAGACTTACATTGATTCAAACAAAATAAAACTGTATGAGATATATATTTTTAAAAAAGAACACATTAATGATAATAATAATTTCACACTGGCATGCTTCACAATCATTTCATAAAATATACTATACTTCAGAAAGCTTTATTCGATGCCATCTTCACTACACAGCCAATAACATTCCAAACTACACATACCAGCCAGTGAATGAGAAACTTTTATGCAGATATACATAAACATCACTTATGAATCATATATGCAAAATGTTTAGTAATGTGCATCACTACGTGTCCTAGGTGCCATTGGCCATTAATCATCAATAGTGTTGATCGCAATGGAAAAAACAAAGAATTTTTCAGAGTTCAATAAAGGGCTTATTGTAGGTGCCCAGGTGAGTGGATCCATGATTTTAGAAACAGCAAAACTGACTAGTTTCTCAAAAGGTGAGATATCCCAAGTGTTTAATCAGTGGAAAAATAACCCACAATGCTTGTCTAAGAGGTATAATTGTGGTACTAAGACATTCTGTCAGGAACGAGATTGCTGTTGTCTGAGAAGGCTTCTATGGATAAACAGAAATTCCTGTGTGTAGCAATTAACTGAAACATCTTATGAAAGATGTTCCCAACCTATATCTCACCAAAGTATGTGCAGGCAATTGATGAGAATTGATATTGGCAATTGCGTGCCAATAGCAATTCTCATCAAATACATAAAATAAAAGTTTCTAATTCGGTGGCTGATATGTGTATCTGAAAATGGAAACAATGCCATCTTAATGCTGCATACAGGCAGTTCCTGACCTACATAAATCCAACATATGCTGAGTTATGGATGATGATGATGTCAGGAGAACTTGTAATGAAACTTTACAGCAATCAGGGATTACAGACAGTCACAACAAAATTTCAAATAATATTGTATCTGTTGAAGACAACATGTTGTCATTGTATTGTTGAAACAATAACTGCATCATTCATTTGCTGTAGTTTCCATTGAGCATATAATTTTCTTGTATCATTTTTATTGTACTCTGCTTTACAGGGTTAAATAAATGCAAGTAAAAGAATAAATGGCATGAGTAATACGCCCACTCATAAACATAACGATTGGGCATATGAATTACGAACAGGATCAAGTCATTGCAAGCTTTTCATGTGACGTTAACCTGGCTACAAATGTGAATGAAGTCATTAAGGATGAGCTCATGTTATACAACATTTTAAATTATCTGAATTTGAAATCTGCTATAATGAAAACTTTCCATTGATTTAAAATTATGTTTTCAATTTATGACTATCATAATTTATTTAAACCATTTACCATGAACATTTTGTTTAAATGTTTCCTTTTTTTTAGCAATTAACATTACATTATAAACACATCTAACTTGTACAGCAAACTTCTATCACATCACACAGTCATCATTAAATCAGGGACTACTAATATTAGGAACCATTATTTACACTTTCCATATGCACATTCAAGAATTCGACTTTAGTTATAGCAGATGGCTGGAAACTGAGTATATTTGAAGTATCTTTCAGACAGCATGCACAGAACAGGCACTACGGTCTTGCCGCCCGCATGCAATTTCTATCTAAGCGCCCCTGTAACGATCCGGGAGTGTGTGGTGCCTTTACGATAATAAAAATTTAAATTATTTGAAATTTCTTAAATTTCTTATCAAGCCACTACACTTTAATCGTTGAATATAATGATACAGGGATTATAGCCTTCTCACTAACTCGAATCGCTAACAAAATTAAAATGAATTTTAATTAAAGTTCAAATTTATTTGAACTAAAGTTTAAAAAATTCTTGCATTTTACAAGTTACTAAATTCTTAGTAACTTGTAAATTTTTTTTAATAATTTTGATAAGTTGAACTATCTCTTAGGAAAATAAAAGAAACTCAAGATAGATGAGAAAATAAGAAAAGAATTCAGAAATAATTAGAACATTTAATATAAGTATACAAAAAATAACATCTTTACAGAATAACAGAAAATAAATTAAATTACATAAATATACTTGAAAATTTTTTTAATGAAAATTTTAGGGTTTTTGATTTCATATTCACAAAATTAGAAATAACACTCTTAACGTCTAATTCCACACTTAGCTGCTTTTTTGTGACATACGTGTTCTTAAGTAGGTTTTAATCAATTTCAACTTGTAAAAGGAACTTTCACTGCTCGCTACACTAACAGGTAAGGTTAATAGTATTCTTAAAGCAATTGAAAAGTTAGGGAAAGATAAATTATTGGATACAATAAAATTAAGAATATCGAAAGGGTTTTGAATATTTAAATTATCCTTCCGAAAAATATCCCGTAAAGCACATAGCTCGTCATATAGTTCTATTGCATTTACGTCTTTATTGTCTCTGTCCTTCCAGAGAATTTCGAAATCGTTATAATTTTTTCTTAAATCTTCGTTATTAATTCGTAGTAATCTATACAAGAAATTGAAATTATCATAACATGTTTTTAGTTGTTATCAAGTTCCTTCCATTTTAAGAAATTTTTCATGAGAGTTAAACTAGTCTCATGTCTATGTAAAGTTGTACTTGAACTTATGAACCATGCCCAGCAACGTCACCCCCTTCACAGGGTTAGTGATTATTATGGGGGAATTTTAATTATGGTGATATCAGTTGGAAGGAGGAAATATCGACTAGCAAAATGGAAATGGAATTCATACATCTTCTACGAGATAATTACTTGAAAAAGCACATAACTGAAGGGACACGTGTTGTGAGTGTTGGACCTGGTCATTAGTTCAGAGGATATATGCATAAGTAACATGCCCTCGTTACCTCCAATTGGTGAGAGCGATCATGTGGTACTGACTTGAGCAGGGCCGGTGGAAACGGACATGCACAGCAAGCGGTGCATGCGGACAAAGCTACGAAGGGGGCTCTGTCACCAGGGCACGGTTCATGAGTTCATTTTTAAGAAACAAAATTTTTATCATAAAAACAAAAAATTCTTAGAATGATCAATATTAAAATAAATAAGGCTGGATACACCGAAAAAAAAATTGTATATTGCCGCCTCTTTGATCAGCCGGCTGTTTACAATTTTGCAGCGAGAGCAGGCTAAATGCTTGCCAGGAGATGTTGAGTCTACTACAGTCTATCTAAGGTGAAATGGTGAACGTTTTTATGCACAGAAACGAATTTTCGTACAAAACATTTGTTGTTAGTTAACCAGTCATATGGCATACATCTCAGTAGGCTACTGACCGTAGTGCAGTGCAGACTATTATTTCATCTCTGTGTCATGTTGTGTAATAATTTCTTGTTGGTATAAAATAGAAATGGAATCAAAAATTAAAAAAAAAAGTTATCTGGTGTACAAAATCGTAAGTGTCATGCTGCGAAAGAAGTAGATATTAAGAAACAAACTGGGGCTCTTAATAAATTTGTTAAAATATTGAAATATTCTGATGTAGATTGTAACCAATTCGATACATCAGAAATCACAGTTGAAGAACCATGCACATCATCCACTTTGCATGAAAGTACTATTGCAACTATTGAACAAGATTAGAAGACGCATGATTTAAGTGCAAAACAGTTAGGAGAAGATTTAGCTGTAGTTGACCACGAAACTAACAAATTGTTAGTCTCTGTACATTTAGAAGTCCAGGTGAATGGGAAAATATTGATGAAAAACGACGAGTTGTTTTAATTGAAATGGGGCCTGTTCAAGAGATCTGTGGTTGATGATGGATAGAAATCTGAAGTTTAGGGGACATATTGCAAAGGTGGTGAAGGTAACACAGAGGATTGCTACAATTATGAGAAGGACACTGACCTGCAGAGATAAGAGGGTTATCATCCCGTTGTATAAGTCTCTGATCAGATCACACTTGGACTATTGTTCTCAGATTTGGTCCCCACGATTTGAAGGGGATAAATTAACTGTATAAAGGATACAAAGACGGATGACAAAGATGGTTTCAGGACTGTACAAGGATAGTTATTAGGATCGGCTGAGGGAATGTGGACTGCAGAGTTTGGTGGATAGAAGAAGGAGAGGTGATATGATTGAGACTTTTAAACTGTTGAGAGGTGGTTACAGGGTTGACATTGGGGAGTTGTTTTGCTTGGTTGAACAGCGGGAATGAGTGATGACAAGAGGTCATCCCTGGAAGTTACGAAAGGAAATTATGAGCAAGAGGGTGAGGAGTGGTTTCTTTGCGTGGAGGGTGGTTGAACCGTGGAATTCATTGCCTGATGAGGTGGTGAGGGCGAGAACGGTCAATGAGTTTAAGGAGTGGTATGATAGACTGAGTTTCTTAGGGGGACCTCCCCTCGATGAGTCTTGACAGACTATGTTCTTAGGAAGGACTTCCCACGATGAGCCTTTTGACTCCATGGAGGCCTGAATAATAATAATAATAATAATAATAATAATAATAATATCCCAGAGATACATATGGTCGTAAATTTGGCGACACGTATTATAATAGGAACATGGAAAATAGAGAACTTGTGCCAAGAATATGGCTCATTTATTCCGAAACTTTAAATTCTGTTTTTTGCTTTTGTTGCAAACTTTTTGCAGCTACTGAATCAAGTAGTCTTGTAGAAGGTTATAACGATTGGAGAAATCTAAGTACAACTTTGCATATACATGAGACTAGTTTAACTCACATGAAAAATTTCTTAAAATGGAAGGAACTTGATAAAAGTTTAAAAAACAAATCTACTATTGATTGCCATATTTAAGGCATCTATGAAATGGAAAAGAAACATTGGATGTTTTAGAATGCTTGATTGAAATTATAAAATTCTTTGGTAGCCAAAATTTAGCTTTTCGCGGATCATCTGATAAATTATATGAAAGGAATAACGGAAATTTTTTAAAATTAGTCGAACTTTTTGCGAAGCTTGATCCCATTATGGAAAATTATGTTGAAAGGGTCCTACAACGAAACAATAGAGTACACTATTTGAATAAAGACAGTCAAAATGAAATATTGGAAACTTTAAGTAATGCAATTAAGGATACAATTTTATTATCAATTTGAAAATCTTAATATTATTCCATAATTTTAGACTGCACACCTGATGTAAGTAAAACAGAACAAATGACCATTATTATTATTCGCTTTGTTTCCTGTGACAATGGAATTGTCAAGATCAGGGAAAACGTTTTAGGTTTTGCAGATATATCAGATTCCGCAGGACGTGGTTTATGTGCAACAATAATGGAACAACTGGAAAAATTGAACATTCCCATTGAAGACATGCGAGGTCAAGGGTATGAAAAATGAAAGGGGAAAAAATTTGCTTTTGAACAAAAATTCTCAAGCTTTTTATGTGCCATGTGCTGCTCATACTTTAAATTTAATCCTTAACGATGCATCCAAAGTAATTGTAGATACAATTAGTTTCTTTGCAATTATTCAAGAAATATACAATTTCTTTTCATTCTCTTACAAATGTTGGGCAATCCTTTTAAAGTTCGTAAAAAAATTAACATTGAAACAGACATCAAAAACTCAACTGGAAAGTAAAATTAATGTATTCTGCCCTCTACGATATCAGTTAGGAGAAATTTACGATGCACTTTTTGAAATTTTAAATAATGAAAATTTTAATAAAGAAACTCAGTATGAAGCACAAACATTATGTGCTAAAATAAAGGACTAAATATTTATTTGCTCTCTTATAATTTGGCATGATTTACTTAACAGAATAAACCCTGTGAGTAAAATGCTTCAAGACAAAAATATGAACATTCACTTGCTTTAGAATCTATCCAAAACTTAAAAATATTCTTACAAGAGCATCGAGCAGATACAAATTTTAAAGAAGTTCTAAAAACGGCAAAAGAACTGATTGAAGAGGTGGATGGAGAACAAGTGTTTAAAACTGGTACGGAAGTTTGACGACGAAAGAAGACCCAACAATTTGACTACGAGCATCATGACGAAACGGAACAGTCGCCAGAAGATAAATTTAGAGTGAATGTGTTTTATACATTTCTAGACGCTGCAATGTGTTCGTTAATAGAACGTTTTGAACAACTAAAACATATTATGATAATTTCAATTTCTTGTATAGATTACTACAAATTAATAACGAAGATTTACAAAAAAATTGTGACTATTTAGAGATTCTCTTGAAGGACGGCGACAATAAAGACGTAAATGCAATAGAACTATATGAAGAGTTATGTGCTTTCCAGGATATTTTTCGAAAGGATAATTTAAATATTCAAAACCCTTTCAATATTTTTAATTTTATTGTATCCAATAATTTATCTTTTCCTAACTTTTCGATTGCTTTAAGAAGACTATTAACCTTACCTGTTAGTGTAGAGAGCGGTGAACGTTCCTTTTCCAAGTTGAAATTGATTCAAACCTACTAAGAACAAGTATGTCACAAAAAAGGCTTGTTAATTTGGCGTTAATAGCAATTGAAAATGAAATATGTGCGGAATTTGACGTTAAGATCATCATTTCTAATTTTGTGAATATGAAATGAAAAACCCTACAATTTTAATAAAAAAAATTTCAAGCATATTTATGTAATTTAATTTATTTTCTGTTATTCTGTAAAGATGTTATTTTTTGATACTTATATTAAATGTTCTAATTATTTCGGAATTTTTTTCTTATTCTCTCATCTATCTTGAGTTTCTTTTATTTTCCTAAAAGATAGTTCCACTTAAAAAATATATTAAAAAAAAATTACAAGTTACTAAGAATTTAGTAATTTGTAAAATGCAAGAATTTTTTAAACTTTAGTTCAAATAAATTTTAACTTTAATTAAAATTCATTTGAATTTTCTTAGCGATTCGAGTTAGTGAAAAGGCTATAATCCCTGTATCATTATATTCAACGATTAAAGCGTAGTGGCTTGATCAAAATTTGCTTTAACTTTTGAGAATGTTTTCAATATTCGGGTTTTTAACGATTATCCTGCCTAGTCAACACCCTTGGTTCGCTACATTTAGAGAACCAACGTGTGGCTGTTCTGTCAAAATTTATTTAAGAAATTTCAAATAATTTAAATTTTTATTATCGTAAAAGCACCACACACTCCCGGGTTACAGGGGCGCTTAGATAGAAATTGCATGCAGGCGGCAAAGATCCTAGCGCCGATTCTGCTTGGGAGTTTGCAAAATTTACGGACTTCTCTCTTAAGAAGGGGTATATATGAAACTACAGGTTAGGCAATTATAACAAGCTTCAGAGTGAGCTTGCAGTAGAACATCTTTCCCCTGCAGTAGAACATATTGCAGGGGAAAGATTTTAGCAGTGCATCAGATAAAATCAGCAGGTATCTGAGGAAGGCAATATCAGATTATGTCTCCATGATCAGGAAGACAAACAAGGTAGGTGTTAGATGGATGAGTAGTAGTATCAAGCCTGATCTGCAAAAAAAGAAAATGACATGAATAATTTACAAGGAGAAAGGCAATCAGTACACCCATGAGCATTACAAGGTTCAAGCTAGGAAGGTTACCAGCATAGTAAGAAAGGCTAAATCAGATTATGAGAAGACCTTAGCCAAGGAGATCAACTGTAAACCCAAATAGTTCTTCCACTATGTGGCAAGTAAAAGGAAGAATTACTTCTTAAGGATAACTTTAGTGGATGCTGATGGTATTGAGGTGGAAAATTCAGATGTAATAGTAGAGTTACTGAGTTATCACTTTTTTTAAAGTCTATCACCCAAGCGAGGATGTCTCTGCACCTGTAGCAATAACCAATGTGAGAATTGAAGTTAAGAAATCAGATGTATAAAGTATATTCCAAATTTTAAATACAAACACTGCTGCAGGTTTAGATGGAATAACAGCTTGGGCGTTGGGTCAATGTGCATAGGAATTGTCAATGCCTCTTACTTGGTTATTTAACTTAAGTTTGAATTCTGGTATGGTCCCTGGGAAGTGGTAGGAGGGCAAAGTAGTTGCTCTGCATAAAGGTGGCTCTAAACTGCAGTAGTTAATCACAGACCAATCACCATCTCAGGAGTGGTGGTAAAAGTATTGGAAAAGTTGCTTAAAGACAAAATTCAAGAATGGGTGGATGAGGATACGATACTCTATAGAAGCCAACATGGTTTTGTTAAAGGTCTATCCTGCCTTAGCAATTTATTAGCTTTTTATAATAGAATGACATCTGAGTTGGACAATGGAAATGGCTACACAGTGGTACTTTTGGATTTTGCTAACGATAACTCATGGAATACTGTTGAGCAAATTGTAGCAGATGGGGATGGATACTGAACTGGTGATATGGATAGGAGAATGGCTCAGGGAGAGATATCAGAAGGTGGTGTATGGAGGAGCAGAGTCCATGATGAGACATGTGACCAATGGTGTGCCTCAAGGTGCTGTGCTTGGGCCTTTGTTGTTTAATTTGTATATAAAATATATATATATATATAAAATATATATTTTACATACAAATATATATATAAAATTTGTATATATATTTGTATATTCAGTTATTTGCTGATGATGCAAAGTTGGGTGGCACAATGAAAAATCAAGCTGATGTTGAGAGTTGAAGGTTGATTTAAATAAGCTGGCAAAATGGGCAAAAGATAATGGATGTCAGTTCAATGTGAAAAGGTGCAAAGTTATGCCTTTTGGGATTAAAAGATTACTCGCTGTGTACTACAATCATGGAAAGGTACTCCAAGTGATTGAGGAGGCTAGGGTCTTAGGGGTGTTGTTAAATAGGGAGATGAAGTTCAGGGGATATATTGCTAAGGTTTCCAGGATTGCACATAGGATTACTTGGTTATTGAAGAACATTCTAACATCCAGAGATAAAGAGGTTATTATTCCCCTTTATAAGGCGTTGATACTTCCACATTTGGATTACTGTGCTCTTGAATGGCTACCTGGATTCCTTGGTGAAGAGGAGGTTGTGGAGAGGGTTCAGATGAGAGTGACTAAGTTGGTGAGTGATGTAAAAAATGCTCCCTACATTGATAGATTGAGAGCTTGTGAATTGCAGAGGTTAGATATTGGAAGTTTATTTTGCATTTGGTTAGACTATAATGAATTTAGTTTAATCCTTTATCCAAGTGTAGGCAAACAAAGTTTGCGCCTGAAAATATCTTCAGGACAGTCAAGGTGGTACATCTATAGGCAACTCCTTGCAAAGGTGGATACAGATGTACCACCTTGCCTGTTCTGAAGATATTTTCAGGCACAAACTTTGTTTGCCTACATTTGGATAAAGGATTAAACTAAATTCATTAAAATCTAACCAAGTGCTAAATAAACTTCCAACATCTTCCTCTATATCCAGAGTAATTTAATAAGGTGGTACACCCTTTGCCAACTCGTATAGGTAAATATGACCTCTCTAATGCTCCTGCCTTGTATGAAGAGAAAGAAGAAGCACTGATAGATAACCTTGAATCTCAGTGCAATCCATCTTATGTAAACCTTAATATTAACCTTATGTACAAAATTCACCGGCATGTTACATCAACTTAATGCAAGCACACTGTTAATTCAGAACACATCATTCCGACAACTCCGCTTGATGTAATAAATATCGTCTCACACCTAAATAATAAAAAGGCTCCAGGACCTGATGGCATAAAAAATCGAATAGTAAAACTACTCCCAAGAAAAGCAATAGTTCATCTCGTCAATATTACCAATGCAATTTTCAGATTCCAGCATTTTCCACTACGTGGAAAACAGCCATCATCGTACCACTGAAGAAACCAGGAAAAAAACCTTACCATTCCGAGGGCTATAGACCAATCAGCCTGTTGTCCAGCCTCGTAAAAGTAACAGAGAAACTGATTCTCACAAGACTCCAATCAGAAACGGATAGGTCAGGAGTTTAGCCTGATGAGCAGTTTGGCTTCCGCAAGGCCCATAGTACAGCTCAACAAATCCATAGGCTAGTAGAAATCATTACTAAAGGTTTCAATTGGAAAATCAGTACTGCTGCCATCTTTATCGATGCAGAGAAGGCGTTTGATAAAGTGTGGCATCAAGGCCTTCTCTACAAACTCATAAAGTTTGGCTTTCCAATCAAGCTGATAAGAATACTCCACTCACACCTGAAAGACAGGTATATGCAGGTCAGGGTTAGAGAATCGATTTGGTACAGACGCAGGATCTTCGCAAGTGTACCCCAGGGCTCTCTTCTGGCCCCTCTCCTGTTCTCGATCTACGTAGCAGATATCCCTCTGAACCCGAGAACAACATTCACTGCATTATATGCAGATGATACTGCATTAATGGCAAGATCTCTGAGCCCAAAACTGGCAACTAGAAGATTGCAAACCAGTATACATATATTAGAGAGATAGCTGGCGGACTGGAGGATCCAAGTTAACCCACAGAAGAGTTCAGCCATACTGTTTACAAGGAGGACATTCATCTTTGGGGAGTTAAGATTCCGTGGCAGAGCGAAGTAAAATATCTTGGAGTGATCCTCGATAGAAAACTTCTATTCAGCAATCATATAAAACACATTACCTTAAAGACATCCAAAGTGATAGCTCAACTCTACCCTGTAATCAACAGACAAAGCAAATTGGATACACAAACAAAATTAGCAATTTACAAGATGGTGATTTGGCCGGTCATCACTTATGCATCCCCCAATGGAGCCACACCGCAAATACAAATATTCCAAAACTACAGAGATTACAGAATAAGTTCCTGAGAATGATTCTGGATGCCCCTTTGTTTACCAGAAACACCCAGATCCATAGAGAAGTCAACATTCGTTACATCTCTTCCCTTCTTCAAGATCTAGCAGTGAAGTTCTTTACCAAGACTAGCAACCACCCAAACCCGTTGATCAAGGAAGCTTCGGAATATAATGAAGCGGAAAGCCACAAATATAAAAGGTCAAAATATATCTTAAGTACAGCTCAACACAACTAATTTCACTGCCCTCACTGGGTAAGCATATGGCTCATAAACTCTCCATTCAAAGTTTTTCATTTCAAACAAAGGGGAATATGAAAAGCAAATTTGCTTCACCCATCCAGCCAGAAATGTTATTCGTTAATCCTTGATATCACCACTTCTGGGTCTTCCTCCTAATGATGAGACCTCAATAAAGGTCGAAACCGGTCTGGGGAGTGACCCTTCCCTTAATGCATAGCATTATACATGTCTGCAAGGAGATGTGCTTTGCATTATGGGAGATATTAAGACAAGGAGAAATGAGAGCTTGGTCCACCTTTGCAGAGGTTAGTTGATAGGCGGAGAAGAGGGGATGTGATAGAAACATTTAAATTACTAAAAGGTTTTATAAGATTGACGTAGGGGAAATATTTCAGCTGTGTGATAGTGATGGAAGAACAAGAGGTCATCCCTGGGAATTAATGAAAATTGCGGTTAACAAGGGTGTGAGAATGAGGTTTTTCACCTGGGGGGATGAATGAGTGGACTGCATAGCCTGACTCAGTTGTGAGTTCTTCGTCTGTAAATGAATTCAAGAAGAGATATGATAGATATTGTTTTGATAGTTTGGGTTTCCCGCGATGAGTCTACTGACTCCATGGAGATACCCGTAATAATAATATTAATCATTTGTCTTTCTCCTACTTGTTCTTGACCATTGCACATAGACACAAATGTGTTTTTCTCTTCCGCCTATCCTGAGGTCAGAAAAATGGCATTTCAGTGCCACTGCTTTCCTAATCAATGTTCTTCCTTATGAGATGACACCTGATTACATGGTCTGATTTTAGAGACACATTCATGAATGAATTTTTAATAAAGATAAAACATTCACTTTTGACAAAGAATATAATGAATTGAACAAGGTTTTCTTTTACGAAAGAGTTTTTCATTCCTCAAGACAGACATACCAGCCACAGCAAACACTAGCACTTCATACCTTTGACTTTAATTCCAACAAACCAAGCTGTATTGAAAATAACTGCAAGAGTGTGAGACCTTAACTACTATTAAAAATGAATATATAAATTTTAATAGAAGAAGAGGAGAGTTTTTTAAAGTTACTTCAGTTTATTACACCGTGAATTAATGTGAACAAGAGCAATAGTTTCATCTACTGAGAATGAAAATTCCTATTGTGACAAAAGTTTCAGGTAATAAAAAAAAAACATAAAAGTATTCTATTTGAGATTTGGAGATCTATGAAAATATCTAGATTTTTATTATAAATAAAAACATGCTATTAGCTCTACAGCTGAAAGTTTATATAACACAGTTACTCGCATCCCTGATTATACACCTGCAGAACTAAGAAAGTTTAATTTACTTTCTGCTACTCATTTAAATTAAAAATGTAGGATACTTTCACAGCAAAACAGAAAACACTGACAACTAAAAATTTATTACTTTATAACAATCTGTTATTCATTAAGAAATAAAAATCAGTAGCAATTTAGCAGTTCATGGAGTATAGCAGACTGCCCTGTATCTGTATTATTGTATTTGTGATATATATACAGTTACATCCCGAGTTATGTAAGTAATGCATTCCGTAAACCTTTGCATAACTCGAATTTTACGTAAGTCGAATTTGTAAATTACATACATACAATAAAATGTTCAATGGCTACTCATACCGCTTACATTAATTTTTTGCCATTAATCTGATATTTTCCATTTTTAATAGTTTTAATTTTTGGGGTGATTAAAAAACATTCAATTATAAAAAGAATTATCAATTGTATTTGAATAATATATATACTGTAAATATGAAAGTATGAAAAATACATAATAAAAAATAATATAAAAACAAATTGAAATATGCACTTTTCAAATAAAAAAATGTCTTGTGATGACTAAGTGGGATTTTCTAAGGAATGCTGTTCTGCGGGAAGTTTTGAAGGCTGAGGGTAGTCGGGGTCGTCTGAGTTGTCATCTTGACTTTGTTGTGAACGGCATCTCACAAACACGTCTGGAGTAGATTGTGTGATCACACACTTCTTGTCCTCGTAGAAGGCCTCGAAGCTAGACATATCGGAATAGATACGGCAGCCAAATTTCTGAACTGCTCAGTGTTCTAGTGAAACTAGCAGTGATAATTAGTAACTGAGCTAACCGTGCAAAGCATCTACTACTGTACTGCAATAAGGCTGTCAACGACGCATCTGCGATAAAGCCACAAAATGTGCTAGTGTTCATACGTGCTAGTAGATTTATTACGTAACTGCGATTTTACGTAAATCGCTTGCTACGTAACTCGGGGTGTAACTGTATTACTTTAAAATGTGCAAGTATGCAAGTGAAAAATATCTCACATAGTTCAAATTGTAGATTCATCAAATTATTAACTTCATTTTATTGTCTTCATTGTCTTGCGATGACTAAGTTGGATTTTCTAAGGAATGCTGTTCTGCGGGAAGTTTTGAAGGCTGAGGGTAGTCAGGGTCGTCTGAGTTGTCATCTTGACTTTGTTGTGAACGGCATCTCACAAACATGTCTGGAGTAGATTGTGTGATCCCACACTTCGTGTCCTCGTAGATGGCCTTGAAGCTAGACATATAGGAATAGATACGGCATACTTATTATCACTGCTAGTTTCACTAGAACACTGAGCAGTTCGAAAATTTGGCTGCCGAATAAGTAACTGAGCTAACCGTGCTCAGTTCATCAAGCCATCTACTACTGTACTGCAATAAGGCTGTCAACGATGCATCTGCAATAAAGCCACAAATGTGCTAGTGTTCATATGTGCTAGTAGATTTATTACGTAACTGCGATTTTACGTAAATCGCTTGCTACGTGACTGGGGGTGTAACTGTATTACTTTAAAATGTGCAAGTATGCAAGTGAAAAATATCTCACACAGTTCAAAGTGCAGATTCATCAAATTATTAACTTCATTTTATTTCAAATTATTCTTTACATTCCTAAAAGAAATAAGAAAAACTCCAGATTTCTAAAATATATTTCTCATGAATTTAGAAACTTCAGTTTTGTTGTCGCCAATCATCTTCTTCATTTAATCACTACATTGAAACTAAGACAAAGAGAAATAATGAAATTAGATACATGAGTCATTTTATCAGATAAATAATATATATATATATATATTGGAGTTTCTTATTCGGTTTTGAAACAATGTGGAATTTAATATCCCCTTCATTTAAATAATGCTACATCACCAAAGTGAAGCCAATTGGCTCTTTATATATTTAAATTATTATTATTATTATATCCCAGATGAGTCAGATTCATCTGGGAGGTCCACCTTTCACACACACAGCTCATCATACCATGCCTTGAACACATTCATTCAAACTCCTTGCAGACACCACACTCTCAGGCAAGGCATTCTAATCATTTACAACTCTGCATGAAAAAAACCTGCCTCTCACTCCACTACTCACACCTTCTTGCTAACACGTTTCGAAATTTTTCTTCTACTTGTTATATATTGAATTAACTCACTAGGATGTTTCTTATATTGATTGATTAATTTCACAATCACATCCTCTTATATCATCAACGCATGTGATTGTGAACGGAGCATTTAATCTTCTCCCAGTTGGTAAGAGTGACCCTGAAGTGATTACCTGAGGTGTAGCTAGTCATATGAGAAATTTTATAAAGAAGGGATATATTATATATGCAGCCACAAGACTGATGATTATTAATATTATTCTTATGGGTAACTCCTAGGAGTCCTTAGACCCATCGAGGGCAGCTCTAAACAACATGTCAAGAACTATCCAACATTTGTGCAGTATCTATTACACAGTCATAGCACCCACAACAGACTAGCATATTCCACTCATCCAATACTCTCTAAGCCAAAAACCTAATTCTAGCACCCATGTAAACTACACTCTTACTCAGTTTCCATGGATGGCCCCCTAGTTCTCCCACCACCAGACCTGTTCTGAAAAATTTCCTCTGAGTGTTTCAATCATATTGCCCCTTCTCTGCCTATCAACCAGTTTCTGTAACCCACAAATCTTCAACTTATTCTCATAAGGTTCGTACCATAGATCTCCTACCACCTTGATATAGCTGCGGAGGATATATCTCAACTATATCCTCCGCAGCGGTTATCATTCCTTCGTTTTCACCAATCAATCCCATCCTACCATAATCATTCTTTCTACTACTGGCGACATATCGAAAAAACTCCTCAGGATTTTTTTTGGCCGCTTTAGCTAACTGCTGCTCATACTGCATTTTTGCTACCCTTATTAAGCTAGTCATCTTCCTCGCCTGCTCTTTGTACTTCTCATGCAACTGGTTGTTATAAATACTCATTTTGTGTTTCTTCCATAACACTTTCTTCTTTCAGATTGCATACCTTACTCTTGATTCATCCATTTTACACCCACTCTATTTACCCTCTTAACCCTTGGAATAGACTCTGATATTGCCTCCATCAAATAGTTCTTGAGTATGACCCAAGCATCATTGATATCCTTTCCATCCAGTTCCTCTTTCCAATTTATTATTGCAAGCTGTTTCCTGAGCTTTTCATAATTACCAGTCTTATAATTCCACACATATCCCTCTCTAACAGACGTCCTCGAATGACTGATCACAACGAGGTGATCACAACCTGGATGTGATCACCTCGTGGTCACTCTCACCAACTGGTGGAAGATTTGACACCTCATTTATAATAACATCATCTGATTAGATGATCAAATCCAATACTCTTGATCTTTGTGTACCCCCATTACGTGCTGCCTAAGATAATTATCTTTTAAAAACTCCAAAAATTCATTTTCTTTACCCCCAGATGCAGTCTTTTGCTTCCAGTCTATATTACCATAATTAAAGTTGCCCATAACGATAACTCGTTTCTTGCTAGCTAGGCCAATTTGCCTATACCTTTCCTTCTCATTACCAGGTTTATAGCAGCACCCAACTAAATATTTCATTCTGTTTACTTCTACCTCACACCATACTGCCTCAAAACCGTGACCACTATTTGCACCTTGCAAATCCACCTTAGATGGGTACAACTCATCTGCTACTATTAACAGTACTCCTCCTCCCTTTCTTCCCTGTCTATCTTCACGAAAAATATCATATCCGTTTATCTCTATACCTGACAGGATGTCATCGTCATCTAACCAAGTCTCACTTATACCAACAATTTTGGGGCGAACAGACTCAAGCAAAGCAACAATTTTGTTCCCCTTATTTCGAATACTTCTAGCATTAGTGAATAAACATAAGAAATCATTACTGCTTCTACAAGTCCTATGAAAGTCACTCCTACGATGTGACTCTTCAATACCTTCCCCAGTCACTTCCTCTATATTACCACCAATTCTACAACTTTCCTCACACCTAAACTCTTCCCACCCATCCCAGGCCATCTCAATCTGTGTTTGCCCGCTTACACATTCACCTCTGAATTCAGTATTTGCATGTTTCATAAAGTTTCTCCCCATCTACCTTGACTCCCTACGTTTCCCTGTTCATGTTGTACCTCCACTCTCTCATTTACTTCATTCATAATATTCACCTCCCCATTTACAAGTGAACAAATATCTCTCCCTACCCTACTTTTTTGTTCTTTCATATCACTTCGCACCACTTCAGATATATTCATTACAGTCATTACCTCTCCTGCCATTAACAATCTCTCCAGCAGACTCACACCAAAACCATTTAAATGCAGCCCATCTTCTTTATACAATTCCATCCATGACTCAAATTCCTCCCACACATTCACAAAATGCACTCCATTCCCCTCACATAACTGCGCTAACATATTATTATTATTATTATTATTATTATTATTATTATTATTATTTCGGGCGACTCCAGGAGTCCTTAGACTCATCGAGGGAGGCCCTAAACATCATGTCCACGCAACTATGCGATTACATTCTCAGAGTATCTATCATACCTTGTCTTGAACTCGTTCACCGTCATAGCACCCACAACAGACTCTGGCAGCTTATTCCACTCATTTACCACTCTAAAAGTAAAGAACCCAGCTCTAACACCCCTGCTAACCACACTCTTGCCCAGCTTCCATAGGTGTCCCCTAGTTCTCCCACCACCAGTCCTGATTTCAAAAATATCCTCTGAATTAATCCTATAGACTCCCTTTAGCAATTTGAATGTCTCGATCATATCTCCGCTCCTCCGCCTATCAACTAGTTTCTGCAACCCACAAATCTTCAACCTGTTCTCATATGGTTCATTCATTAGACCTGTTATCATCTTAGTCACTCGCCTCTGGATCCTCTCCACCTCCTCCCCATCAAGAAGGAACCGAGGTGACCAAATCTGGGCACAGTAGTCGAGATGAGGTCTTATCAGGGCTAGGTACAGAGGTACAATAACTTGCTTGTCTCTGCTCGTCAAGGTATTTTTCAACAACCAAGTGAGTTGATGACCTGATTTAGCTACTTTTGCAGTTTGCCCCCTAAACTTCATCTCCCTATCCACCAACACTCCCAAGTCCCTGGCCTCATCAATCTCTTGGAGTACAGTTCCACCAATGTGGTACTCTGCTGCTAATCTTTTCACCCCAAAATGCATAACCTTACATTTTGTCACATTAAATTGACATCCATTCTCCTTGGCCCAGAACTCCAATCTATCTAAGTCATCCTGCAATACTTTGACATCTTCTGCATTCACTATTGCCCTACCCAACTTTGCCTCATCAGCGAACAAATGAATTGTTCCACTTAGATCCTTCCCTATATCGTTAATGAACAGATTAAACAGCAGTGGTCCAAGAACAGAACCCTGCGGCACACCACTAGTCACAGGCCGTCTTTTGGACTCTACTCCTGAATAAACTACTCTTTGATATCTCTCCATCAACCAACCACCTATCCACCTCACCAACCCTATATCCATTCCCATATGTTGTAGTTTACGGATTAGTATTCCATGTGGTATCCTGTCAAACGCCTTTGCCAGGTCTAGCAGTATCACTGTAAACCCATTTCCCTTATCCAGTTCAGCCGTCACCTTGTTATAAAACTTGAGCAAGTTACTGAAGCATGATCTACCCTTCACGAAGCCATTGCTGTCCACTGTACAGTATCTCGTTTTCATAAATCCATTCCTGTATTTTTCCCTTGACTACTTTCTCTAAGACCTTGACAACGACTCCTGATATGCTGATCGGTCGGTAATTTGCAACCGTAGTCTTGGATCCTTCTTTATGCAGTGAAACTATTTTCCCACTTTCCACACCTTCGGGACTAAGCCAGACCTGAGACTCAGATTAAACATGGTCATGGGCACTGATAATTCTTTAGCCGCTACACGCAAGACCCGTGCCGGTATACCATCCAATCCCACAGATGTGTTGACATTAAGGTTCTGTAATAGACTAGTCACCTCCACTTCATTCATCACTATTCCCGTATAAACTAATGGTTCCTTCATTTTTTCAATGTCACCACCTGGATGATATGCCTTTGCAAAGTGCACGCTCAGCAACTCCACTATATCGACCGATTCAGTGACCCCCTTACCATCGTCATTCCTTAAAATCATCCTACCGTGTACAGTTTTTTTCTTGCTTGCAGCATATTGAAAGAACTGTTTTGGATTCTCTTTTGCTTGCAAAGCTAGTTTCCTTTCATAATCCACTTTTGCTTTTTTTACCACACTCGTTACCTTTCTGGCCTGCACTTTATACCGTTCGTGTGCCTGCAGGTCACCCCTTTCTTTATATTCCCTCCACAGTTGTTTCTTTTTTTGCAGCTCAAGCTTAATGGTGTTATTCATCCATTTAACCCCTACTTGTTTTACTATTCGGACCCTAGGTATACAATCAGCCATTACCTCCTGTAAATGCTCCTTGACCACTTCCCATGCTCTATCGACGTCCAGCCCTTGCAGTTGTACATGCCATGGCACTGATCCAAGCAATCTCCTAAGCTTGTCATACTTGCCAGCACGGTAATTCCACATATACCCTGTCTTAATCGAAAATTCCACACCTTTAGCCACCTCCTAGGTCAAGACCTTATGATCACTCTCACCAATAGGTGGCAACATGGTCATATTCATTACAGTCAAATTCTCAGATCATATCATTCATAATCTTTGCTGGCGTCCTCAAATCATCACTATCATACCTTGGTAACACACTCACTACCTTTCCTACCACACTGTTATCTTTTATTCTCCTTAATAATCTCTTTAAATCCAATCTGGCATTTTCCTTGTTCCCATCCAAATCATTTTTTTTTTAAACAACGAAGCCTGTGGTGCGTTCATAATTAAAAGGAACACAGGTATAAACCACAGTGAAAATTATTTATTTGTAAATATTTCATCCTAAGTATCTTAGGACATCATCAGTACAGTATTTAAACAATAATAGGAATAACATACAGTTAGGGCGCATGATTACAATAGAATCTCATGAAACGTGCATAACATGCTAAAGTAGTACAAAAAAAAATTAATTATTTAACACAATTTTGTATGACAATTTTCCATACTTTAGGAACAGTAAGAACGTCGTTGCGGTTTAGGTTTGATCTGTGTAGTAGGGCTTTAGAACTTTCTTTGTATAAACGTTCATGTTTAAATAAAGATTTATATAAAAGTTTAGACTTTTCCCAATGGATTCTATGGTTTGGATTTTCAATTCCGTGTTGACGTGCTACATTCACAATTCTTCCGCTCATCATCCATCTCAGATATCTGGCATTATTAAATCACTAGTTTCTGGAGCACACAAATTCTGCTCCTCTGAAGAATCTTTAAACCAGGAATTAGAAGTAATCAAAAGACAGTCATCCTAAATGGATATAATCCTAAAACAACTCAAAAAATCATCAGTCACTTCTGCATACATCAAACCAGACAGGAAGAAGTGCATAGGATTCCCATACCTTACGTTAAAGGCATCTCAGAACGCCTTTCTAAAATTATGAAGAAATACAATTTTGCCACTACTTACAAACATATCAACCAAATTTACAACTTATTACCTTCTCCTAAGGACAAACTCTCACCCATGATGTTACCTGGCGTTTATGAGATTCCATGCTCATGCAAATTATCTTACTTTGGACAGACAGGCAGGTCTGTTCAGAAACGCATCTCGGAACATCAAGACCACATTCGTCTTTTTAAAACGCAGAAATCTGGCCTCTCTCAACACGGAATTGAAAATCCAAACCATAGAATCCATTGGGAAAAGTCTAAACTTTTATATAAATCTTTATTTAAACATGAACGTTTATACAAAGAAAGTTCTGAAGCTCTACTACACAGACCAAACCTAAACCGCAACGACGTTCTTACTATTCCTAAAGTATGGAAAATTGTCATACAAAATTGTGTTAAATAATTAATTTTTTTTGTACTACTTTAGCATGTTATGCACGTTTCATGAGATTCAATTGTAATCATGCGCCCTAACTGTATGTTATTCCTATTATTGTTTAAATACTGTACTGATGATGTCCTAAGATACTTAGGATGAAATATTTACAAATAAATAATTTTCACTATGATTTATACATGTGTTTCTTTTAATTAATCCAAATTATTTGTTCCTCTACAACCACCAACTCTTGTGCTCTCTTATTCCTCATGTCCAACGCTTCAATCACTCTCTCCATTCTACCACCAGGAACAGAAACCGTATGCATCTGCTCATCACCACACCTCTAATAATGGAATCTACATAGAGAGCCACTCTTGAATCATTCGATATATCTTTCGCATGGCCATCTTTCCTTCTGCTCTTTTTCACTCTTCCATGTATGTCTCTAATTCTTTTCATCTCATTTTGCATGCAGTTTATCTCTTGCCTCATCATCATCAGCTCTGCTTTCATGTCCGCATCCAATATATATTCCTGTCTGACATTTTCATGTAGTTTCATATTGTCTTTGGATATTTTTGGTCTCGCAGCATCTACAGCAGTCCTCACTGATGTTCTGATGAGGATATCCAAGGATAATTAACTGACCCATTTTCCTTCTCTTGGGCAACATTCTGATCCTGTAATGGAAGCTGCTGATCATGTATTTTAGGAATGTTTGGCATAACAGCAGTATGCCTGGATGTATCCCAAGACATCATCATCATCATGGATCTACTGTCTTGATGTGAAGAACTGGCACAAGGTGAAACTGCAGCTCCAGGTAATAAGAGTGAGACACCAGGTTCAATATCTTTTATCATACTTTGTGCAACTTGAAAACAAGTAGATAATTCAAATGATACAGAACAAGGAACTAATAATTGGCTATCTGTACTTAGCCTTGATTCTATGTTATTTGAGTGAGTTTCAATTAACTCAACAGTATTAAGAATAGGCATCGTATTCATTACTGGGATTGACAATGAATCTTGGAGCAAACTGTCAAAAGATGTCACCGTTTGTGATTCCTCAATTTCTATTACTGTATCTTCACTTTGTTGTGATCATTTTACCAACACTGAACTCTGTGTAGATAGAAATGAGTTCTGAGTTGGACTAGGATATATATATATATATTTGAATTAGAAACAGAAATATCATTTAATGGATAATCAGTTCCTAAAAGTCCTAACCTTCCTTCAGTTGTGCATGACTTTATTGACGTCTTGGTATCTTCTGGTGTGTCTAATTCATTTACTGTTGATGACACATTGGCCTTCATGCCTTTACTGTTAGAACCACGAAGATATCTACTCCGAGGTCTTCCTCATTTCTTCTTAATTACCGGTGGAAATTCTGTGCTGCGTTTTTTCGGTTGCACCTCAACAAGTGACACTGCCTGGTTACTTCAGTCATGTTCACTCTTCTCATGAATATCAATACTGGAAGTATCCCGCTGTGCAACCTCTGTAGAGACCTCAACATTCAGACTTTTAGCAGCACTAAGCAGCGTAGCAAGTTGGTCCTGCGAAATGATCACTTCACCCTTGTACATAAAATCTATTATCATTTTTAAATCCGTGTTTTTTATATCTTTGAGAATAACAACTGGATGTTTACAAGAGTTTTCAAGAAATATGCCATAAAAGAAAGAACTGCAGGCAGATAACACTATTTTGTGTGCTTTAAGTCTCTTACCTTCACATACTAAAGTCACATCTACAAAAGTTTCAGTAAACAGTAATTCATTAAAAGTAGTTAGTACATTGACATGGTGATATGGTGATTATTCCTTCTTAAACAGATGTATCCTACTTCTCACAAATCTCTCCTGTACCTTTACTACAACTCCAGATATATAGATTGACTTATACTTTGAAGCTACAGCCTTATCACTCACTACCTTTATGCAGTTGAACAATTTTACTGTCATTCCACTCCCTTGGAACCTACTGTTGCAAGACATTAAACAGGCATGCCAATGCTACTGCCAATTCCCTGGAACATTTCCTTAAGAGGAGTGGTGATTTATCATTTCTATCACCTTATTGACATCAAGTTTAATATATTTCCTCAAATACCTCCTGCTTATTCACAATTAAATCATCCTCTCCTATATCCCCAACACTTAAGTTCCTCATGATTCCACCCTGATCTGGATGAAACACTCTAATAAATTGACCATGGAATGCTCTCTGTAAAGATTGATTGGTCTATCCTCACAGCAGATATATGATAGAAACATTTAAGACACTGAAATGTTTCTATCATATTAATCCTTTGTATAGGATTAGTCCTGTCCCCCTCTAGCAAAGGAATGCTAGAGAGGATAGGACAAGAGGTCAACCCTGTAAGTTGGGCAGGAGTGCAGTTAGTAAATGTGTGAGGAGTAGGTTTTTCTTTTTTGCTTGGAGACTGGTGAATGAATAGAATGGGTTGCCAGAGTAACTTGTGGGTGATTTGTCTGTTAATGGTTTCAAGGAAAGGCCTGTATAGCTCAGTGGAAGTGGCACTTGCATCTTCTGTGCTGGGCTACCCGAAGATAGACTTCAGTTCCAGTCTAGTCGCTGACTGGAGGAACTTGTTCTAAATCTATCTTCGACCAGTTCCCAAGTTAGTCGATCTCTGGCATGGGAAAGCAAGTTTTTTCTCCTGAAAGCTAGGGCTTTTCTTTTCATCCCGTAAACTCAAGAAAATCAACTGTAGAACCCTCATTAATTCAGACAGTAACATATCCTGTTAGGGTTAGGTACCAAGAGATTGCAGCACTTGCTTGCCGGTCTATTCATCGGTTGTGGCTTATAATTAGTGATAGTCAGTCTCCAAAAGCTAGATAGGGTTAAAAAAGGCCTTGCCTACTCCCTATAAGGGAATAAAAAGGTGTTAGCTTATTATTATTATTTATGGTTTCAAGAAGAGGTACCACAGATATTGTGTTGATGGTTTGAGTTTCTCACCATGAGTCTTAGGACTTCATGAAAGTACCTGTGTAATAATATTTCTTAATGATGCAGTGTACCCATTGTTTGGCTTATCTGTTATCTGCCATCCATCACTACGAGCAGCAGAACTAGGGCTAAATAATTTTAACCCTTTATCAAAGTGGGAAGAAACATGGATGGAACGAAAAAAATACGAAAGAACATTTGCAAAACATCTTTAAAGGTGATCAAATCATTACAGGATCAGATCTACCTCGCAAAACATGGACGGCACTAAATAGAATTCAGATAAATCATGGCCTATGTACAGATACTCTCTATAAATGGAAACAGACAAACATCTCCAGAATGTAACTGTGGTGCTCCACAACAGACTGTGCAACATATTGTTACAGAATACAACTTCCGTGCTTATCAGAATGGCTGGAATGACTTTTTTACAAGTGGCTCCTGAAGCTGTGACCTGGATTACGAACTTAGATCTAAATTTATAATGATATATATGTTTTTTTTTTCCTTATTACAAAATATTAAAACTTTTACTTTTAACTCTTATTTTAATTTTCCAACTCCTTGGATCAGATCTGTGTTTTCCTTCAAAGTTTTAACTTAAAATATTTTAAATTCTTCAATTCTGTTAATATATAATAACATCACGATTCTCTTTTTTGCCATGAGCTATGTATGTGTATCTGTTATCTTTCAATCTCTCTCTGTTATACACTTTTAAAAGAGTCAATTAAAATCAATTATGAGATCAAGAATGAGAAGCCAATTCAGTAATTTAAATCCCTTGATTTAAATTTTCAGACTACATTGATCTTGACAATTAGTTATAAAATCAGTTTTGAGAGTTTAGTTTTACTGCAAAATTTAATCTAAAACTATTAGATTAAATGTAACAAGATTTGTCTGAATACTTCATATAGCCAAACTAGGAATTTCTAATCAGTCTTCTTCCATCTTTTTCTACCAGAGGAACTCTGCACTGATTCCTTTACCATTCCTTTGTTTTGTGTATTATGTAGAATGGCAACTCTTCACTTTTTTTTTTAAATGGTTTATTTTTAATTTTGTTCTTTATGTTAGAAGTGTTTCAATTAAAGTACATTGAAAAAAGATGAAAGGCATGAAAACGGATGTGAAATACACATGATCACAATAATTAAACATTTCGAGCCTTATGTGGCTCATTTCCCTACTGGAATCCACCAAATTTTGTATGGAAGCTAATTAGGACATGGGAAGCAGAATTGGAAAAAAATGGGGAAAACATTTGCTCGAAAAGTCGTTAACAGAGCGAATATGGCGCTGTACAATATAAAAAAAGCATTGGAGTTTGCACTCTATGATGCTTAACCATACAAAGAAAGACTTTGGGTTCAAATCTAGTTACCGACTAGAGGAACATTTTGTAAGCCTTTTTTGACCAGTTCCTGAGTTAGTCGATCTCTGGCACAGAGAAGTGGGTTGTATCTCCCAGAAGCTCAAGAAAATCGGCCGTCGAATGCACACTATTTTCAGACATCAAAAATATTGTGTTATGGTTTGGGACCACAAGATGGTGACACTTGCTAGACGCCTTCTTCACTGCATACCAATTAATTAGTGATAGCCTTGGGCCAGCTATCTCTGGGCTACCATTGGAGATTGAACTGCCCAATTAGTCTCCAAAAAGTTAGATAGGGCTAAATCGGCCTTGCCGACTCTGTAAATGGAGTCGGCAAGGAAATGAAAGTTTACCTTTATGTGTTGTGTATATATATATATATATATATATATATATATATATATATATAACACAGCAATAAAACATTTAATATCAGTTTAATTCAGCTCAGTAATTATGGTATTACAGTTACTGGGGCATAAGTGTTGTCCTAGCCCAGTGCGAGGCAGGGGCGGAATGGGTGAACGCGGCAGGCAGAAAAGTAAAAGGGCAGAAAACTTATAGAGTTTATGTTACAATTACACTGGAGGCAGAAAAAATTAAAAATTAAAAATTAAAAAATTAAATTGGATATATCATATATTTAAAAAATATTAAATTTATATATACATGTTTATAAAAATAATTATAATTTATTCTAATTATATAAGCTCCAAATAATTGTTTATTTTGATAATCCCTGGGATAGAAACATTTGGATCCAATTTCATTGAGAAAATTTGATTCTCTTATAAATAGAATATTTTTATTTAAGAAACAAAATTAATCGGAAATTTTCGGAAATCGGAAAAAAATTCAAATTTGTGTTTAGATGATAATCAGGCTCCTGAGAAATATCCACTTCAAATATAAATACCTCAACACTAAATTACGAGCTTTTTGACATTCCAGCTTTATGGACAAATTTGTTCAATACAATAATTGATATATTAGTAAAACGAGTTCCTCCTGCTGAATCAAAAGAGACTTTTTTTCCACACGATGAACATAATAGAAGTTTTCATGTATCGCATTTTAATAGGATTTTGAGTAACGTAGAAACCATTAAAAGATCTTGGTTAATTTACTCAAGTTCAAAAAATGTAGTATTTTGTTTCTGCCAAATTATTTTCTAATACTTGAATTATGAACTTAATTCAGAAGGAAATAACAATTGGGAACATATATCCCAAGTTCTTCAGCGCCACGAAAAATCTCAAGAACATTTTAATAATTTTGAAAAATGGATTGATTTGGAAAAGCGTTTAAAAAATGAAACTACAATTGATCAAAAAATTTCAGCTAAAATTACTCAAAAAAAGAACAAGAACATTGGATGCATGTTTCAAAATGCATAATATCGGTTATTAACTTTCTTGCAAAAGAAAACATAGCGTTTAGAGGAAGTTCAGATACTCTATATAGAAATAATAATGGAAAATTTTTGAAACTGATTGATTATTCGCCGAACTTGACAGCGTATTACAAAAACATGTCGAACGCATAAAAAAACAATGAAATTCAGATTCATTATTTAGGGAAATGTATACAAAACGAAATCATTAATATATTGAGTAATGAAATTAAAAAAAAATATCTAAAACAATGAATGCTAAGTATTTTTCAATAATTGTTGATTGCACCACTGATATTTCGCGGCAGGAGTAAATGTCTTTAACTGTAAGATATGTTTCTATAAAAGAAAAAAAATGAAGAAACCCAAAATATTATACAAATAGAGGAAAGATTTCTAGATTTTATTAAAATTAATAATACAACAGGAAGTGGTATGGCTGAAGTAATTTTTAAATTATTAAAAGAAAAAACTAAAATATTCAAAATATCCATGGTCAAGGATGTGACAACGGGTCAAATATGAAGGGGAAGAATGCAGGGGGTACAAGCACTTTTAAGGAACAAAAATCCTAGAGCATTTTTTGTTCCATGTTGTACGCATTCCTTGAACTTTATTGAGCGATGCATCAAGCTGCAATGTAGATAGGGTTTTATTTTTTGACATTATTCAGTCAATCTATAATTTATTTTCTTCATCAAGTCATCGATGGGAAGCTCTAAACCACATCCAAAATTTTACTTTAAAACCTTTATGCAGGACGTGATGGGAAAATCGCGTTGAAGCTGTAAAGGCAATTCGAAATCAAGTAAAAGAAATATATGAAGCTTTAATTTTTATCACAGAAGATAACAGCTTAATTGGACAACAAAGCATTAAAATAAAATTGGAAGCTAGTTCGTTAGCAAAAAAAAAAATAATAATTCTTTCAAGTTTATATTTGGCACATTTGTTTGGTATGACATTCTAAGTAAAGTCAATGCATCTAGCAAACAATTGCAAAATATCTCTTGCAATATTATGGAGGCCTTGAAATCATTAGATGTCACGAAAAAATTCTTGACAGCAAAAATAATTTTTTTGAAAGTTAAACACCAAGCCCATAACTCTGCTCTAAATATTGGGTTAAATGCTGAATTCCCAATTAACGACAGCACACGAACTCGACATATAAAAACTCAATTTGATTCTGTATATCCTGATGAATCAATTACTAATTTTGAGCGACAATTTCAAATTAATATTTTAAATGTAATTCTTAATTCAGCAATAACATTTTAGGAGAGATTTGAACAGCTAAATAAATATGAATCGATTTTTGGGTTTCTCTTTAACATTGGTAACTTAAAATTTGATAGTGATACAGTAAAAAAATTTTGTTTCGACTAAGAAATTGTTCTGCCTGATGGTGATCAAAAAGACATTTCAGCAATACATTTATTAGTTAAATTAAAAATATTGTCTCGGAGGATATCAAATAAGTATTCTCCCAAAGAAGTATTAAATTATATTTGTGCAAATAACTGCATAAGTCTTTTTCCTAATGTGTACACATCAATACGAATTCTTTTAACAACCCCAACTACAGTTGCAAGTGCACAGCGCAGAATTTCTAAATTAAGACTTATTAAAAATTATTTGAGGTCCCCAAATCCCAAGAGAGATTAGATGGCTTGGCTAAGCCATTAATTAAGAAAGTGACATAGCCGAGACATTATATCTAGAAGAAGTAGCAAAGTCTTTTGCCAAAATTAAGGCTAGAAAGATTTATTTTTTTTAAATAATTAAAACTGTTAATTCTTAATTTAGATTTTTTTCATATTTCTTTTGTCATATTTAATGTGATTTATGTAATATTTATAAATTATGTTAAAATTATGTACTCATTATATAATAAACACAAAAATATTTTATTTATTTATCATTATTATTTATTTATTCACTATACACATATAATTTTTATATATACATATACAATCTCGACCGAAGGAGCGGGAAAAAAAATCTTGCCCACACTCAAAAATTTGCTCCGGCCAGCGTTGGTGTTGTCACTAACCTGTTGCACAGCTCGAGCATATTGAGTTCACCTATGCAAAAGAGAACCTAGTTCAATGTGACCACCATTATTGTGGATCAGAAATTGCATCCTGTACACAGCATTCTCAACAGCAGAATGTAAATGTTTGAAGGCATGTTCGTCACATTTCGTGATACATTGTCATTTAAGGCTACCAAGTTCGAGACACTGCTACGATTGAAGTTGGCCTTTAGGAAATCCCACACCCAAAAATCTCATAAGAGTAATATCAGGGGAACAAGGTGGCCATGCAACTTGAAAGAAGCGATTAATTACTCTTTCTTCTGTGAAGTGATGCCTTAGACGCGGCTGTACCAGTCATGCCATGTGGGGAGGCGATCATCTTGCATAAAAATAGTCTTGTTCAAACATTGTCATTGCTGAAGTTGCGGAATGTGAAACTGTTCATCATTCCGGTAAAGGTAATGGCAAAAGATACTAGTCCTGTCAGAGTGATGTCCTCAAAAATGAATCGCACTATTACAAATCTGCTGGCAACCCCCACCAAACGTAATTTCCATTGAATATAACGGGAGTTCCTGGAGCACATGGGGTGATTTTGAAGCCCAAATTCAACAATTTTTTAGTGTTTTTAGTCCCGTTCAAATAAAAATGCGCCTCATCTCCCAACAAAATTTTCCAAGGTCAAGCATCGACGACTTCCAATCTGACCATAAACATAAGAGCAAATGACAGTCGCTTATTATCAATCATCATCTAGCAGCTGCTGTACACGGCTAATCTTGTATGAATAAAATGTATTGCGCAGGACTTTCCATACCGTAGAACAAGGCATATCCAATAGTCGCTACTCGAATGGTGCTGTCACTACCAGCAACATTTTCGTGTGAGTTGTCGACAATCGCGGTAGCAACTTCTTCAATTATTACTAAAGAATTCGAACTTCCAAAGATCCTGTTTCTTTAAATTTCCGAATTGTCGATCTAACTGTGTTAACTAATACTGGACCTTTTACGTGGGTTCCGGCAGGATCTAAACTCACAAATTGATGTATTACACTAGTTAAGGTAAAATAACTTGACGAGTAATGCAATAAAGTAAATTAAGGTACATGTTGAACACGACTATTAATAGGGATGCATTTGTGAGATTTCCACTCAGGGCAAGTTCTACCGACAATGCAAAACGTGCATTTGAACGGAGCAGCATTTTTTTTGGGGGTGGGAGCAAAATTGGTAAAAACCATACGAAACATAAGGGGAAAGGGGCAGCAAAATATGCTACTGAACAGGGCGGCAAAATTCCTAGATTCTAACCATTTCATCTTATCTATTCTGACTGCTTCTTTTCACCTCATTACACTTTCTTCAATACTGATCTTCTATTTGTTCTGATGTATCCTTTATTATCTTCAACCTTCTCTTATCCTGTGCTAACTTCAGTGTTTCGTGTCAAATCCACTTCTTGATCTTCTCTTCTTCTTCTGGTATTGTTTCTTCAAATGCATTTTTTTAATTTGAAGAAACTTAAAACACTTTTAAGTTTCTCCTCGAACACTGTTCTGCACCTTCTTCCTATTTCTGCTTCACTTGTTCTTGTTCTCTTCGTTTCTGATGATGGGGTTTATGCTTTCTTTTTAATTTCAACTTGATGTTTGCAATCGCTAAACTATGATCCGAGTCTATATTCGCGCCTTGAAAAGTTCGACACTGCTGTTCAGATGTTATCCATCTTCTTTTAATCGTCATCATATCAATCATGTTCTTGGTTTTCCCATCGTTTGATCGCCACGTCCATTTTCTACACTCCCTTGGCTGGAATCTTGCGTTACAGATCATCATCTCGTGGTCCACAGCAAATTCTAACATTTTTTCACCTCGTTCATTTCTTTCTCCGAAACCATATTTTCCAATGACTCTTTCTCAACCATCATTTTCTATTCCGACTTTGGCATTCCAATCTCCTTTAATAATTAGTACATCTTGCTTTGGTATTGTTTCTATTGTCTCTGTCAGATCTTTGTAAAATAAGCCAATATCTTCATCTGTGCTGTGAGATTGTGGGTGCATATATCTGCACTATTGATATATTAAATGATTTTGCTTGAAATTTTGCTACTATGATTCGTTCATTGACTGGTTTGTAACCTAACAGTGCCTCTGGAGATCTTTTGTCAAAAAAGAAGCCAAACTCCTGCTTCGTGCTTGGTGTCATGCCCTGACCATATGACTTCGCATCCATTTATCTCTCCTGATGATATCTATCGCATCTCCGCCAGTCCTAGTATATCACACCGATATCTCTTCATTTCCTCGCGAAGTAATTCTAGTTTTTCTGACATCAAAGTATCCGTACATTCCATGTTCGTACTGATAATAGTTCTTATAGTTTAGTTTCCTTTCGGTATCCCACTTTTCGATCCATTGATTTAACTCAGTAACAGATGATACCTTTCTAGGTGGTGACCTTTCCCGTAATGCAAAGAAATATAAATATCGAATACAAATTGTGATTTCCATATAAAAAACCACAATTTAAAAATGAATAGGCTCTATAGACGTGAAGATAGTTCACGCAAACTTTATCGGCTTACATTTTAAAAGACGAAAATAAAACTAGAATGTCTTTCATTACAACTTACTTTGATAGCAAGCATAAAAAATCTCTACCCAGATTATTAGGTTTATTTATAAACTGCAGGTTAATTTAACATAGACTGAGACTTCCTTGTTGAAATGAATTCCTTTCAACAAGGATGTAATGGTAATTAAAATTAAGAACTTTTATTGATAAAAGACCATAAGATATAATGATAAAATATACAAAGAGCCAACAAGTTTCACTAGCCACTGTCTAGCATTTTCAAGGCTGTGCTGGTGTCAATACAAATGCATCGAGTTACATGTAAAACATACACTTTAGTAACTGCTAGACCGTTACATTTGATAATTCGGGTTTGATGGCGTGCATGCGTTCGAATGCTTCAGTCAGAATCCGGTACATGACCATGTTGTGTAGTTTTTTGCATAATGTAGTTCTGTTAAATTGAGAGAAATCATGAGATTTTTTCATATGTCTGACAGTGACTAGTGAAACTTGTTGGCTCTTTGTATATTTTATCATTATATCTTATGGTCTTTTATCAATAAAAGTTCTTAATTTTTATACATTAGACCAAATATGTACAATTGAAGTTCACAAATGAAACATAAAGTTCGGTGCTTTGAGAAGAACAAATGCAAAAAAACTAAGTTACTAAACCACCTTACATTTTTGAAGAGATGTAGAGATTTCGCTGTCATCCGGAGGTTCTTAGTAGTAAAAGGACATATACAATCTGCAACAGCCGAAAGAATATACCACAAGACTTCGTTAGTGCTAATAAGAGAAAGGATACAACATACCAGGTATGAGCTTAACATTATTGACGCGAAGTGTAGAGAACAGTTTGATGACATATCTAACAGTTTGGACTACACGACTTGGAATAACATAGACCACGTATTACATCATAGCTACGAAAAAACTTTCAGAGCGAGTAAAATCACACAAATTAAAAAATTCGAGGTACTTTATAAGAAAAAATTGCAGTTGTACCACGGTCTCCCTAATAACAAAGTAATTTTCAACTTTTCAGATTACAGGCTTTCCAATCATGAATCAGAAATCCCAAAAAAAGGGTTTCAATTTTGCCATCTCCCCTAATTTTATCCCTAAAATGGATTTCATATGTGGGATAGAAAAAAGTCTTTTTCCTCTTCTGGAGGCTACAGCAAATGCTATCAGGTTCAAGAGTACGATTATTCTTGCTTCAGTAAAACCACCAATACCTAATATCACTCCTTATGATAAGAAAGCTCTCCGCAATTTACGGAACAACAAAGACATTATAATAACCAAAGCCGATAAAGGAAATTCAACGGTCATTCTCAACTCGAAAGATTACTTTAATAAGATTAACTTGTTACTAACAGACAGTTCCACTTACCAAGTCTTAGATAAAAATCCCATCATGAGTAATCATCTGGAGACTAACGCTCTTATCCGCAATATGACCGGTTGGTCGGAAGAACGTAAAAAAAAAAACTTAAATCCTCACATCCTATTACTCCACGCCTTTATGGGGCACCCAAGATTCACAAAGAAAACGTACCTCTTCGTCCAATAGTTGATGGAAGATCCTCACCTACGTACTTACTAGCAAAGCATCTTACAAATTTAATGAAAGGAACAATTAGACATACAGATACCTACATTAAAAACTCACAACATTTTGTGTAAAAAATCAAGAGTATCAAAATATCAGAAACGGACATTATGGCTAGTCTTGATGCAGTGTCCTTATTCACTAATGTGCCGATCGTAGAGGTGGTCAACATTCTTAAAGATCTCTTCCCTCAAGACATCACACAGTTGTTTCATCATTGCCTAAAATAAAATTTCTTCAAAGTAAACAACACTGTATACAAACAATTGGAAAGTCTAGCCATTGGTAGCTCCCTGTCACGGCCATGTGCAGACCTTTTTGTGGACAAACTTGAAAAGGATAGTCTTTCCACCATTTCACCAAAACCGTCGATTTGGTGGAGATATGCCGATGACGTGTTCATCATCTGGAAGGATACCATGGAAAACCTTTTCGTGTTTCTTAATAAAATCAACTCACTACACAATAAGATCAAATTCACTATGGAACTGGAGAAGAACAAAGAACTACCTTTTCTTGACATCCTAGTGAGGAGAGAAGATAACAATATCCAACTGTCCATTTACAAGAAACCCACAGATACAGGTAGATATCTACATTATTTGTCTAACCATCATAGATCACAAAAACACATTCACATGCTCCGTAATAGAACCTTAAGGTCTATTTCGAAAGAAGCGGATGTACAGAGAGAACTGTCACTAATAGTTAACACTCTATCTCTCAAGGGATACCCTTCTAACATTTTAAACAAATGACTATTTAAAGACAACCTCCAACAACGTGTTACGGTGTCCCAATATGTGTCCACAGCTGTCATTCCATATATTAATTCAGTTTCCACAAAATTGGCGCGAATGTTAAAAGCTCATAACATCAGAGTGGTTGTTAAACCAACTACCATGATCAGACAAATCTTAAGATCACCCAAAGATGGGGTACCTTTTTTCAAATTTCTTGGAGTATATGAAATTCCATGCACGTGTGGCCTTTCTTACATTGGTCAGACTTCTAGAAGTTTTGAAATAAGACAGAAGGAACATGTGGGGGGTGTCAATCATAATAGAATCATCACATCTGGTTTAGCTTATCATTTCTGAACATCAAATCACGTTGTAGATTGGAAAAATAGATCTATGCCGTACATCGAGAATGGCTACAGACAGAACTTTCAAAGAAACAGCTGTGGTGCTACGCACAGGCAATAATTTAAATAGAAATCAAGGTATTATTCTTAAAGACATATGGAAAAATCTCATCATTTCTCTCAATTTAACAGAACTACATTATGCAAAAAACTACACAACATGGTCATGTGCAGGATTCTGACTGAAGCATTCGAACGCATGCACGCCATCAAACACGAATTATCAAATGTAACGGTCTAGCAGTTACTAAAGTGTATGTTTTACATGTAACTTGATGCATTTGTTTTCACACCAGTACAGCCTTGAAAATGCTAGACAGTGGCCAGCGAAACTTGTTGGCTCTTTGTATATTTTATCATTATATCTTATGGTCTTTTAGCAATAAAAGTTCTTGATTTTAATACATTAGACCAAATATGTACAATTTAAGGATGTAATGGTGTTATTTTTGCATGTTTCCGAGGAAAATCTACTTTTTAAGAGAATGATATCTGTGCTACTTACTCGAGATCCTACTGCCTCACACTTTAGTCCAACTGCACACCAACAAGCCTTTCTTTGTGTCTCATCTGCAATAACTACTGGTTGGCACCTATTTCCTATATAAGGATAAAGATTAATTTTGCTACAAGTTCTGTATGAAGAAGTTTTTCAACATCATATACAGTAATCTCTCAATTACCTGACCTTCAAATAGCCAAACTTCAGTGAAACGACTCTCGAATGGGTTAGTGTTTCAACTGAATTATGGTAGAGTTACCACCACATAACTCTAGCATCAGTTAATTTACCTTTCAGTTCTCAGTTCAGCAAATAAATTTTACACTGTGACAGGGTAATTGTAATATTACATAACTGTTTTTTTTTGTTGTTGTTGTTTTGTTTTACTTTTTATGTGATTCCTCCACATAATAGTACACCCTCTGGAATGAACTAATGAGTTTTTTTTAATTTATTTTTGTTCTTTTTATTCACTTTTTAATAATATAACAATTTTTAATAAATAAATCCATGGCTAGAAATGCTTGTCCACTAGAAATTAGAAACCCTGTTCTAGAGGACAAACATTTCTCGACCCACTTATTTATTTATTCTTTTCAAGGAGAATCCATCCACGAGAAGTTGGTCACATTACACATTTGTACTATGGATGGGCAGCTAGGTAATTTATGAAAGACATTATGAATTCTATACAATAGCTCAGAAGTTTTAAATAAATATAAACATCGGCTGACAAAATGTTGTAGTGATTTATTATATTTCTAAAATAAAAAACATAATATTCACTGCCAGCTATCAGCTAACACATTTTTGTTCCCGCGTAGGGAGTAGTCGAGACCGTTTTAAAGCCCTGTCTAACTTTTGGACTCTGAGTGGGCAGAATCTCCACTTGTAATCAGAGATAGCTGGCCCAAGGCTATCACTAATTAATCGGCACGCAGTGAAGAGGGCGGATAGTAAGTGCCGCCATCTGATGGTCCCTAACCCTAACACAATATTTTTAATGTGTGAAAATAGTGTGGGTTCGACGGCCGATTTTCTTGAATTTACGGGACGAAAAACCCGCTAGTCCGTGCCAGAGATCGACTAACTCTGGAACCGGTCGAGAAAAGGCTTAGAAAAAGTTCCTCTAGTCGGCGAAGTCGCCGACTAGAGGAACTTTTTCTAAGCCCTCGAACTCACACTATTTTCAGACATTAAAAATATTGTGTTAGGGTTAGGGACCACCAGATGGCAACACTTACTATCCGCCCTCTTCACTGCGTGCCGATTAATTAGTGATAGCCTTGGGCCAGCTATCTCTGATTGGGTACCAGTGAAGATTGAACTGCCCACTCAGTCTCCAAAAGTTATACAGGACTAAATAATGGTATCGCCTACTCCCTATGCAGGAACAAAAAGGCGTTAGGTGATAGCTCATATTCACTCTCATAAATTTGTTTATGTCTATTTATTAGAAAGGAGGAACCTAATAGTAAAAATAATATCTTAATGTAATTAATGGGAAAAGAGGTATTTCGTTACTGATTTGCATATGATGAACTAGAATGGTTCCAATCACAGAAAACACTTCTTTCAACACAAACATCTTGTAGTCTGACATTTTTACTTATATGCACATTTCATAATAAACCTTGACCTGTACCAGTTACTGTTTGAAGAGATGCTTTTTCTGTCAGCAGGAAAAATAAATTTTTACTCACAAACGCCATATTGTGACCTTGTGTATTTTATTATTACTATTATTATTATTATTATTATTATTATTGACAACTAGATACTGTTTGAAGTATCTTTGATTGAAGTATCGAGTCCTTAGACTCTTCGAGGAAGGTCCTAAACATCATGCCTAGAACTGTCCAATATTTGCGCAGTATCTACCATGCTTTGCTGTGAATTCATTCACAGTCATGACACCCACAACAGACTCTGGCAACCTTTTCCACTCTCCAAGCAAAAAACTTAGTTCTAACACCCTTGCTAACTACACTCTTAATCAATTTCCATTGATGGACCTATGTTCTGAAATATTTTCTCGAAATTAATTAGTAAAAACCCTTCAGTAATTTGCATGTTTCAATCATATCACCCTTTTCCACCTATCAACCAGTTTCTGTAACATACAAATCTTCAACCTCTTCTCGTAAAGTTCATTCCATAGTCCTGCTACCAAGATAGTAGCAGGTCTATGGAACGCTAGCACACAGATCTGTACATAGTCTATAGTCTTATCAATGGGGTCTTATCAATATAGAGGAACAGTAATCTACTTGTCTGTATTTGCCAAAGTATTCATCAGTAATCAGGTGATCTTATGAGTTGCTTAGCCACTTTTGCTGTGAGCCTCTAAACTTCAACTCCCTGTCCAATAACACTCCCAATTCTCTGGATTCGTTAATTTCCTGGAGCACAGTTCCACCAATGTGGTATACAACTAGTATCTTTTCAGCCCAAAATGCATAACCGTACACTTTGCCACATTAAACTGACATCAACTCTCCTTTGCCCAGTCTGCCAATCTATTCAAATCATCCTGCAAAAGTTTGACATCATGTGCATTCACTATTGCTCTACCCAATTTTGCATCAATCGGCAAAAAACTGACCAGTTCCTCTCAGATCCCTTCTATATCGTTAATGAAGAAATTAAACAGTAGAGGTCCAAGAACAGAACCCTGAGTCACGCCACTAGTTACAGGCCTTCTTTTGGACTTTACTCCTTAATAAACTACTCTCTGATATCTCTCCATCAACCACCACCTATCCATCTCACCAATCCTCTATTCATCCCCCATGTGCTGCAGTTTAGTGATAAATTCCATGTGGTATCCTGTCAAAGGTCTTTGCAAAGAGTCCAGTAGTATCACTGTAAACCCATTACCCTTATCCAACTCAGCTGTCACTGTATAATAAAACATGAACAACCTACTCTTCACAAAATCATGCTGTCCCCCATACAGTATCCCATTTCCATTTGACCATTCCTGTGTTTTGCTATTCACGAACTTCCCGAATACTTTGACAACAATTTCTGATATACTGATCAGTCGGTAATTTGTTACATCACTCTTGGAGCCTCCTTTACACAGTGGAATTATAGTCTCCTCTTTCCACCTCCTCAGGACTAACCCAGAGCTGAGACAGATTAAACAATATGGTCAAGTGCACTGACAATTCACTTGCAGCTTAACGTAAAATTCGAGCTGGTATACCATCGAATCCTACAGCTGTGTAAAAACTCGATGTAGTTTAAAATTATAAAAGCGTTTTAAATCGATTTTTTACATAGGTCGTCCCATGAGAACTGTAAATAACCTTGTTTGTTTCTATGAAAATTTGTAAATTACTAATGTGGTTAACCCTGTGGGAAGTGAATGTATTTACTGTTTTAACATCAAAAACAAAGGCAATGCTTTGCCATAGGGGAACGTTGTATATAGTTATGTGTAAGAGCACAGGAAAGTTGTTTACTAGTTTTGTATATAAGAGTTGCTTACAAGCTCTGCGCTAACACCTTTAAAGTTAGTTTTAGAGTGCCGCTAGGTTTACAGAAGTTTCCGGGGCCCGAAAGGAGAAGCAAAGTATCAAAAAGGTCCGCTAGTTTTAGACAAGTGTTCCCTGCCCGGCAAAATATGATCAAAAGATTGCATTGAGGAGAACAAAGAGCGGGTTAAACTTAAAAGAAGACCAACGAATCATGCCGAATTCTTTGGGGTTACTACCCTTAGTGCAAGGCACCGAGATCGCAAAATAAAAGGAGATTGAGTAAAGCATAAGACGCTTGCAGACGTCAAGAAAGAGTCATCAGTAGTCGGAACTAGAGGCAGTTGGAACCAGAGCGGAAGCAAGCTCCAGACTATAAGTGGAGTCCGAACCCGAACAGTGGCGGCAAAGAATGAGGAGAGGAAAGGCTCCAGTTACAAAGAGGACAGCCAAGATCCAAGTGCCTAAAGAGCAAAAGTGAAGCGTTGTTACCGAGAAGAGCCAGAGCTAGAGCCAGTTGGAGGAGGTTTCAGTCATCGGCAATTGGCAGTTAGAAGCAGAAGTTCCCAAAGTAGGATCCAGAGGAGAATTTGCCTGTATGCTGAAACCTTTTATATGTGCTATTCGAGTACCGCAGATTGCAGTCCAAAAGCCCGCTGATATCCCAAGGTGATACCGCTGAAGCAAGATACTACTGAAGGAAGCCTAAGACTCGAGATGAAAGAAAAGCCATAAATACTTTAGTACAAGACTCTTGACTGAATGTGTGATAAAGAGCCACCTGTAAGTCACTTCCTTTTGTATATTTTCTCTTATAATCTAGGAGATATATTGTATATGGACTGTTAAGAGTTAGTTTATTAGTAATTATAAGTGTCCATAAGAGGGTCAATTGGCATGTTAGAAGTCGATATAAACATTTGTATAAATAACTTAACAGAGAGTTAGCTAACCTCTTTGCGAGTAAATTAGAGGTTTAATAAGTTGAATTTGTAAGCAGAAAGTAAATAAGTGTTTGCGTTAAAGAGTTTAGTGTTGAAGTAAAAAGAGTTCTAATTTTATGGTAAAGATTTTTTTAGATGCGTACAGAAAGCAATCTCTGTCATTTGATTCATGTATATTTCATATAATAAGTTTAGTTTAATCCTTTATCCAAATGTGAGCAAACAAAGTTTGCGCCTGAAATATCTCAGGACTGGGGTAAGCTATCAACACTCTGTTGATAGCTTGCTCCACCTTTGCAAGGAGTGCTCTGGTGTTGTACCACCTTACCCCAGTCCTAAAGATATTTTCAGGCGCAAACTTTGTTTGCTCACACTTGGATAAAGGGTTAAACTAAATTTATTATAATCTGACCAAGTGAAAAATAAACTTCCAACATCTTTCTCTAAATCCAGAGTAATTTATTAAAAAAGGGTGGCACACCATTTGGCAACTCCTATAGGTAGAGATGACCTTGCTAATGCTTCTGCCTGGTATCTCCACCTCTAGGCCTGGCTCCCACTGAAGAGACCTCACAATAAAGGTCGAAACTAGTCTGGGTAGTGGCCCTTCCCTTAATGCATAACATTAGACATATCCGCAAGCAGATGTGTTTTGCATTATGGGAGATACTGAGATAGGAGTGCTGATATCTTGCTCCACCTTTGCAAGGAGTTCCCTGGTGTTGTACCACCTTACCCCAGTCCTGAAGATACTTTCAGGTGCAAACTTTGTTTGCTCACTCTTGGATAAAGGATTAAACTAAACTTATTATACTCTAACCAAGTGAAAAATAAACTTTCAATATGTATATTTCATATTAATGTAAATAAATGTGTTTTAATTATTTGTTAAAAGAGTGCTGCCTGATCCTTTATTTCACAACTGCAATGCTCCTAAATAAATGGACTTATGAGCGGGAAACAATTGAGGCATTAAAAGCGCAGTTCAATTACTTACGAATCACGACTTTTTATGTAAACTTTATTGAAGGATTTTATGCTAGTAAGAGAGAGAGAGAGAGATCTACCCGAAGTTTTATTGAGTCTCATGCCGAATATTTGATATACTGATGGCGCAGATTACAAATAAATTTTTCAGTGTTCATAGGCATACGACTAATAAATATGGAAGGTGGATAAACATAAAACGCAGTAGAGTAAGTCAGAAAGGTTAAGAGAGAAAAAGCACATAAGAGTAAAGAATGAAGATATAACATACAGGCAAAAAAATAAACATATTTACAGTTCCTTTCCTACCAACGGCATTCCGTAATATTATTCTTCCATATGCATTCTTTCTTTTAGTTACAGCATATTTGAAATAACTGTTTGGGATTCTCAATTCTCTCATTGCTAACTTCTTTTCATAATCTGCTTTTGTCTTTCTTACCACACCAGTAACACTTCTGGCCTGTCCATGTGCTTGCAGCTCATCTTTCTCCTTAAATTCCCTCCACAATTTTTTTTTTTTTTTTTTGCAGCTCCAGCTTTCTGATGATATTCATCCAATAAACTCCCATTTGATTTACTTCCCTGACTCTAGGTATGCAGTTTGCCATTACCTTCCTCAAGCACTCCTTCACCTCTTCCCATGCGCTATCAACATCCAGCCCTTGCAGTTTTACATGTGATCTCACCGATCCAAGCAATCTCCTAAGGTTGCCATACTTACCAGCAACCAGCCCTGTAAATCCACATATACCATCATAACTGAAAATTCCACACATTTGGCCACCTCCCAGGTCAAGACTATATGATCACATTCACCAATTGGTTGCAGCGTAGTCATATTGGTTATAGCAAACTCTCATATGCAATTACTAGATCCAGCACTGTCAAATCCCTAGTATATTCCATCACATGCTGTTTCGGGTAATTATCCCTTAGTAACTGTATAAAATCCATTTCCTTCCTCCCATCTATGTTCCTATAGTTGAAATCCCCCCATAATAATTACCTGTCCTCCACTCATTGAGTCTATTTGCCGATGAATACTATCTTTATCATCTTTTCCATCCCCTAATCTATGCAGCATCCAACTGTATATTTTCTTCTATTCTCGTCAGTCTCACACCAGATAGCTCAAATGTAGTATTTTGACTTGCCTAGTTGAATTTCTACTCTTTTTACTTGTAGTTCATGGGCTATCATCAATAATGGTCCTCCTCCAATTCTTTTCTCTCTCTCTCTCTCTCTCCTCTCTAAACATACTATCGTCTTCCATTCTATCCCACTAACTATATCATCTGTTAGCCATGTCTCACTAATGCCAATAACCTTTGGTCAGGATGAGCCAACCAATGGCATAAATTCGTCCTGCTTGTTCCTGGCATTAGTGTACATAAAGTGCAAAAGCCCATTAGCCCATCGCTATCCTGACGCTTTGTGATAACTACCATATTCTGGTTTATTACCAGTGGTACTGACTTAGGCATATTTTATACATTCTTACACTCAGCTGCTCATTGATGTCTGCATATCCACTCAACAGCTTATTCCCCCTCCTAAAGTTCTAGTTTCCCTGATTCTGTACATCCACTTTCACTTCATTCAACAACACTTTTTCCAGCCTCCGAACACCAAATCTATTCAAATGCAAACCATCCTCTTTGTATAAGTCCTTTCGTCCGTCAAACTCACTCCACACATCCACAAACTTTACACCACTCCTCCTGCACAACCTACAGATCGAGCCATTCGCTATTTAAGCCCTCCTTCTCAGCTCTACTCTGTCATCCTGCAGAAACAGACTCACTATCTCAACTTTCTCACTCTTTTCTTTAGATACTTCCAGTAATTCTTTCATGTCATCTCTCATGTCATACTTTTCGCACCAGGAAAGTAGGATTTTGTAAAACTCTCATTGATCACACCTTTTATGAGTGAATTTCTGTATAACGCTTGCTCCTTGATTTTTCTTTTTCTCTCGGTCAAGCTCTCTTCTTTCTTATCTCGCACACTTTCTTACTATTATCAGATGATCCACTCACCAGACATTTTTTCATTCGCTCCAGCTCCCACTTCGCGCAACCCAGCTATCTCTCTCTTTGCAGCCAACTCTTGATTCTTTACATCAGTCATACTGTTCTTTCTCGTTCAACACTTTTACTCTCTCTCTCTTTCTCTCTCTCTCTCTCTCTCTCTCTCTCTCTCTCTCTCTCTCTCCCCTACATTTCTTACTTTCGCTTCTGCATTCTTGATCCCATTTCATGAAAACATTCCTCACTTGTTGTTTTCTTAAAGTATAATAGCTAATATAGTGTGAGCATCACCTTTTCAATGGTCTAACAGGTCTTGCAACGAAAGTCCTAAATGAGATGAAATCTGGTATAATTGTTACACTTCAATAAGATAGTGATAAGACTAAGGCCACAAACTACAGGCCTTAGTCTTATCACTATCTTATTGAAGTGTTACACTGCGTGTCTGGAGTCGTATTTGAATGTGCTGGTGAGATCGGTGAGAGGTGGAATACAGAATTGGGTTTATAATAGCAGTGTTCTCTGCATTGGTCAGTATGGGCTTATTAAAGCGAGATCAAAAGACATTTCCTCATGCAACAAGGTGATGAATGCAGCTGACAAGGTGCATATATAACATACATGCATAATATAAAAATCTTTGATAGATTTTCACACGATAAGTTGATAAATCAATTGAAACACATAAGAGTTAGATACTAGATTAGTGAGTTGGAAGTGATTGGCAGTCACACGGGTATCGGTAAGTTGTCTGTGAGGCACAATATCCCAAAAGGGGAAGATCTCTAGTGATTTTCCAGCAGGGATCTATTTTGGGGACATTATTGTTTAACTATAGAATAATGATACTGAAATGAGTTTAACTGAAGATAGAACTGAAGTTTAACTGAAGTCTAACTTTTGCAGATGATGCAAAGCAAGATCCTCTTGTAAGACCAAGAGGTCTTACAAGAGGACTTGGATTCATGAGTGGAAATTTAGTGCAACCGCTAGTTCTATGTTGCAAAGTGTAATGTTTTTAAATTTGATAAGCAAGGATTGATGTAAAATATACAACTGGGGAAATTGTGAAGGAGATGGAGGGATCAGGAAGTTATCATGGAGGACAGAGGCCTTAAGTTTAGAGATCACATTTGTGCAAGTTGGGAAGTGGTAATATGGCCATAATAAGTAGCTTAATAAAGAAGTGAATATATTACAGTTCCATTGCATAAAGGCTTAAACAGTTCACCTATATCAAATCTGCATATATTGTGGGCAGATTTGATCTCCCACTATTCATGGGAGATGGATACATTAGAAAGGATTCAGAAAAGATTGACTGAGGTGGTTTTCAATCTGTGTAGTGTGGAAACATTATTGACAGGAAGTAGTAATAATGCAACTTTTTTCAAATGATCTTTTCATAATTATTATTATTATTATTATTATTATTATTATTATTATTACAGGCGACTCCAAGGAGTCCTTAGACTCATCGAAGGAGTCCCTAAATATCATGTCCATCACAACTATTCGACATTCACACAGTACCTATCATACTTTGCCTTGAACTCGTTCACCGTCATAGCACCCACAACAGACTCTGGCAGCTTATTCCACTCATTCACCACTCTAAAAGTAAAAAACTGCTCTAACACCTTTACTAACCACACTCTTACCCAGCTTCCATGGATGTCCCCTAGTCCTTCCACCATCAGTCCTGTTCTCAAAAATATCCTCTGAATTAATCCTAAAGAAACCCTTCAGCAATTTGAATGTCTCAATCATATCTCCTCTTTTCCGCCTATCAACCAATTTCTGCAACCCACAAATCCTCAACCTGTTTTCATAAGGTTCATTCCATAGACCTGCTATAATCTTGGTCACTCGCCTTTGGATCCTCTCAACCTCCTCCTCATCAAGAAGAAACCTAGGTGACCAAATCTGGACACAGTAGTCGAGATGGGATCTTATGAAGACTTGATACAGAGGAACAATAACTGGCTTATCTCTGTTCGTCAAAGTATTCTTCAGCATCGAAGTGATTGGATGATCTGATTTACCCACTTTTGCAATGTGTCCCCTAAACTTCAACTACCTATCCACCAACACTCCCAAGTCCCTGGCCTCATCAATCTCCTGGAGTACAGTTCCACCAATGCGATATACTGCTGCTAATCTTTCCACCCCCAAAATGCATAACCTTACATTTTGCCACATTAAATTGACTTCCATTCTCCTTAGCCCAGACCTCCAATCTATCCACATCATCCTGCAAAATTTTGACATCATCCTGCATTCACTATTTTCCTACCCAACTTTGCATCATCAGCGAACAAATGAATTGTTCCGCTTAGATCCTTCCCTATATCGTTAATGAACAGATTAAACAGCAGTGGTCCAAGAACAGAACCCTGTGGCACACCACTAGACACAGGCTGTCTTTTGGACTCTACTCCTGAGTAAACTACTCTCTGGTATCTCTCCATCAACCACTCTCCTATCCATCTCACCAACCCTATATCCATTCCCATATGTTGCAGTTTACGGATTAGAATTCCATGTGGTATCCTGTCAAATGCCATAGCCATGTCCACCAGTATCACTGTAAACCCATTACCATTATCCAGTTCAGCAGTCACTGTGTTATAAATCTTGTACTGTCATATAATAATATTATATGGTACTTTACACTCCCTAAGGGTAGATATCAGGAATTTGCTGATGATGATGGAATGATGGTTAAAGGCAATTTGAGAGCATGCCATTTTCAGAGCCTTGTGAATATGTAGAAGTGGGATATGTTTTATATATATATATATATATATATATACTCAAACTTCTAATATCCATGTGTGCTAAGATGAACTCGAAAGAAAGATTGTTGAATCTAGGTAAATTTCTCTAGATTTCTCTCATATCAACAGCAGCCTGAGTTACAATCTCTCTGATGCACATGTTGCTTCTGTTCAGTACTGTCGCACTCGCGACAGTGCGTAGTATACGTTTGTTTGGAAGTCATACTCGCATTTGTTTTTTCAAACACGCTACTGTCTTTTTATACGTGTTCTGTTATTACAATTTTAAGTCTCTGTAATTTTTTATATACTTCTTTGATTGCGATACCTGAGGATGTTGATCTATTCAACGAAACTAGTAAACTAGTAGTATCTTTTTAAATATATAACAGTCATTAAAGCTTTATATATATATATATATTAGTAAGGAATTGTGACCAGATTAATGTGGAGGAGATTTTTCATATTCGGGGAGAGAGGAGTAGAACTAGAGGCTATTTGTGAAAATCATATAAAGTAGGTGTGAGCAAAGGGCCAAAGAACGAGTTATTTGCATGAAGGTTTGTTGGTGAGTGGAATGCATTGCCTGAGTGGGGAAATAATGAATGAGTTTAAGGCATCATTTGATAAACTTTGTGTGCTTTAATGAAGACTTCTTGCAATGAGTCTTTTGACTTATGGAAATTTGGTGATGATGATGATAATGCTTGAGTAGGCCTTTGCAAATGGCGTTTGCATTCATAGCACTAGGCTCTCCAAAGAAAGACCGTTTCTAATTTCGATTCCTGTCACCAACTAGAGGAACATTTTCTAAACCTTCCTTCAACTGATTTCCAGGTTAATCAGTTAATAACATTATTGAGTAAGGTTTTTCTTCCCAGAAACTCAGGTTTTAATCTTGAGTATCAAGAAAATCAGCCGTGAAGCTCACACTGTTACAGAGGCCGATCCAAATGTTAGAATTTCGGGCTACCACGAGATAGTGGTGTCATCTGCCAGTCTCTCTCTCTCTCTCTCTCTTAGTTTAGTTTCACTATTAGTAATTCTATTGTAATTTAAATTTATAACAAAATTCCTGAAAATAATAATAATAAATAATAATAAATCCTAAAATCTAGGAAGGGAGAAAGAGTATTCAGTGTTAAAATACTTTCAATATCTTCTTGAGTATTTTGCAATTCAGCAGGTTTTTCTCTTAGTAGCAAAAACTTTCGTTCCACATATATGGTTGTAAAATTTGTCTTTCAGGAGAACTAGTTTTGTAGGCTTAGAAAACATGTCATCCAAAGCAAAATGGAATCCAAAGAAGCTAGTATATTAATCTTTTCTATGTGTATTTTCATCATCATTAATGAAAATTGGAGAGAAGTTTTGACTTGTGATTTTGTTTTTATAAATTAAATGGAAACGAGTTTTCCAAGATTTTTGAGAGCTTGAATTGAAAATCATTACTTCCCACAACTGATCAGAGCAGGAAGCCTGGCTTGCGAACTTCAGCTACCTCATAGATTTGGGAATTATCAGATGTCGGAAATATACAAAAGTATAGTGACTATATAATTATAGTCGCCAACAATCTAAATAAAAAATGTTGAGGTAAGTCTTATTACTCATGATTCCATAAAAATGGAATCATGAGTAATAAGAAATTAATGAGAAAAGTGAAAAAGGGAATGTATTCAAAGATTATGCATTTTAAATGATCTATTAAATAGGGGAGGTGTTAATTCTGATTTCGATATAAACGAACAAGGGTGTTCTTAGATCAAAGAAGTGAAAACCATTTTGACAGTGCCATAATGAACAAAATATGAAAGACATATATAATAAATCTGATAGTATGGAGATAAATCGAAATTTTAACCATTTTATGAAAATTAAACTGACAAAAGATTGTAAGCGTATTATATATTTAAGTGCAATAGACGGACTAAAGTTAGATAATTCAGTTCCATAATCCAGTTGGTTAATACAGCTTCAGAGACCAATCATGGAACTTTTTCTAGCCACTTCAGGTCGTAGGATGGTGGTGTCGCACAGGCAACAAAAATCGACTACTACCTGAAGATATTCACAAGCGTTCATGCCTCCAGTGAGAATCGGACCCACAGCCTGTGCCACCCAATCTGTCATTAACACAGGAAAAGTCTACTAGTATACTTTTATATAAATGAGCATAAAATAAATTCTGTTAGAAGTATCTAAAGAAATAACACAAATGAAAGTGAGTGGAAATGTTGGATATCGAATAGAACACCGCAAGCTAACAAAAATAATAACAAAAAAAAACAGATTAAGAGAGAAATATTACAAAGTAAGAATCCAAGAGATAAATTTATTCAGGGTGATACAAGTATGGCAGGCCTGGTTGACCAAGTGGTTAGCATATCAGCTCTCCAGCCAACAGGCTGTGGCTTTGAATCTCGCTGCGTGGGGATGAACTTTGTGATTGTGTTTGGGTAGAAGACGAATTTCATTACTTGTTGTGTGAAATCACCTTCCTACTTATTGTAAGACTCAAAAAAGTTCCACGTTTGGTCTCTAGGGCAAAGTTTCTAGACCAGTTTAAAAATTAATTAAAAATTACAAAAAAATAAAAAAAATGAAAGAAAAATCCTTAGCACACCCTTAACATACTACAGATTTCCATCCTTTGTAGAAGGGTGTCCAATAAAAAAAAAAATAATAAAAGTTAAGCAAAGTGAAGAAGGAATAACGAAAATTCACAAATAAGATATGAGATGTAAAATGCAGAACAGAAAAGAAACTACATCATACTGAACCAAAGATCACGAAAAGAAACACCGAAAGAAATACTCCTTTAAAAGTATTAATAAATGAGAAATGAATACAATACAGAAGAAGTTTTATAGCAGTATAGTATAGGAAAAAAATTAACGAATTAGATGAAATACATTTTTTTCTTTTATTTTTCGAAGGGAAAAATAAAAGAAAAAAAATTTAAATAAATATGGAAAAAAATAAACAAAAGTGAAAGATAAGAATTCAGCCATTTAAAAAATGCTCTTTTTAATTGTGACCGAAGCAATTAAGACAAATGTGGCGAGTGTATTAATGTCCGCTAATTGCATGTCTACTTTAGACCAAGTTATTTTGTAAGATGAAAAACTCTGCCATCTTTTGTATGTGAGAAGCAAACTTACCTTTCCATCGGTGACGAAGAAAATTATACTTGTCATGAAATTGCATTCTTGTTTAATTCTTTATCCAAGTGTAAGCACACATTTTTTTTTGCATGAAATATCTTCGTTACTAGCCTACTTGTATATGGACTTCTTGGCTTCTTTCTTCACATAAATTTCCTTAATATCCTATAATGCATATCACCCTTCCTACTGGTATAAGGAGTGTCACTACGAATACCAATTTTAACATATTTATTGAGATCTTTTCTTACTTTGTCATCAAGTGAAACAATTTCTACATCTATCTCCGACCCAGAACATTTTAATAATAAAATGATATACTTTTTCACTACCTGTATATGGGAAATATATGATTTCTGCATTAATTCAATATTAGTCACTTCTGGATCTAACACCGATATAGAAGGCGCTTCAGATTACATATACCACGCAATCCGAATTAAGTCAAATTAAGTCAATCCTCAAAGCATGCATCATTTGTCTCAGTACGTAGCTTTCTACATCATAAAAGAGAAAATCAAGGTAAGTTCAAATTCAAATCGAATTGTTCCCACTCTTCCTGTGCACTATGAAGAACGGAGCAATCAAGTTTTGCCTTTGCCTATTTTAATAACATCTTGGTTTCTATGTTCATTATGTTGAATTTTTTCTTGACAATTATTCATAAGACTATTACACTTTTTTTTTAGATATAATCTTTATCAAGTAGCTTTATTTTATCCTCCTACATGTTTCGCCAATTTTTTCTATTGGCATCTTCAGGGAATACAAACTAGTGAGCTAAAATGAAGGTTACAGACCAGGTTATAACTGATGGTTCTAATTCATACAAAAAATTGGTATTGTGCGTGACAATGTGCGTGTCTCGTTAACGTGATTTATTCGTTATGGTTCATGACGTAATTGTTATGAAAGTTCATTTCTTTGATGTTTAATGATCTGATAAATGTTTTCCAAATTTCTGGTAGAATTAGACCTTGATTCTTGTTTAGGTTTTCAGTTTTACGGGCGACTGTAGCTGCTTCTTTAAAGGTTCTTGAATGGTAGTTATCTTCTATGTATGGCATAAGGCTCTTATCCCACTCAATGTGATGGTTAGTAGAGGCAAATTGGCATGAAAGGCCTGAAATGTCTTGTCTGTTATTTCTGACATATCCTATGTGTTCTTTCTTTCTCGTTTCAAAGCTTCTAGAGGCCTGACCTACGTAACTAATACCACATGAGCAAGGTATATTATATACTCCAGAGTACTTGTAGAATGGGTGAGGATCTTTTGGTGATCTTAAAAATTTCCGAATAGTGTTGATTGGTTTGAATGCCACTCTGATCTTATGTGGTTTTAAAAGGTTAGCTAATTTTTTGGAAAGGTTGCTGACAAAAGGAATCGTAATTGTACTGATGTATTGGACGTCATCACGTTGTCGATGTGGTATATCAGTAAAGAGAATCTTGTTGTAGATTCTTTTTGGGTAACCATTTAAACATCAGTACAATTACGATTCTTTTTGTCAGCAACCTTTCCAAAAAATTAGCTAACCTTTTAAAACCACATAAGATCAGAGTGGCATTCAAACCAATCAACACTATTCGGAAATTTTTAAGATCACCAAAAGATCCTCACCCATTCTACAAGTACTCTGGAGTATATAATATACCTTGCTCATGTGGTATTAGTTACGTAGGTCAGGCCTCTAGAAGCTTTGAAACGAGAAAGAAAGAACACATAGGATATGTCAGAAATAACAGACAAGACATTTCAGGCCTTTCATGCCAATTTGCCTCTACTAACCATCACATTGAGTGGGATAAGAGCCTTATGCCATACATAGAAGATAACTACCATTCAAGAACCTTTAAAGAAGCAGCTACAGTCGCCCGTAAAACTGAAAACCTAAACAAGAATCAAGGTCTAATTCTACCAGAAATTTGGAAAACATTTATCAGATCATTAAACATCAAAGAAATGAACTTTCATAACAATTACGTCATGAACCATAACGAATAAATCACGTTAACGAGACACGCACATTGTCACGCACAATACCAATTTTTTGTATGAATTAGAACCATCAGTTATAACCTGGTCTGTAACCTTCATTTTAGCTCACTAGTTTGTATTCCCTGAAGATGCCAATAGAAAAAATTGGCGAAACATGTAGGAGGATAAAATAAAGCTACTTGACAAAGATTATATGTAAAAAAGTGTAATAATCTTGGTTTCTACTTTGTAAATTAAAATCGCTTGCATGGTTCATTACAAGGTTCTCTTCTGGTCCACGTCCTTCCACAGGCGTGACTTGGAGATGAACACAAAGAGACTAAAGTTGGCCTGCTCTGAGAGAGCTCATGACGTTTCTTTAGGCACAGCTCCTGTCCGAATTGCTTCATCTCCAGATCAAATCAAGAGAGGTGAAAAAGTTAAACAGCACAAAAACAACACTTTGTTTTTGCTTTATATGAAATGCACTAACATTAATTATATTGTACTTTTAAATCCAATTCCACTAGCAGGGACAATTTGTTTGTCAGACTACATTTCACAAACATTTTCTTGTTCCTTACTGGTAAAGTAAATATTTCTTTACAGGATTCTTTAAACTTACGGTCAACTGACCAAGACAGTTAATTATGATATCCCACTATCCCAGAATTCAGATAGTTGGAATCGAAATTCCAGGATGCGAAGAAACAAGAGTTGTTATTGTAGTACTAATGGAGACCATCGGAATTGATAAAATTTATTCCTTCACGCCGTATGATGAGAGAAATATATGATAATCATGAACAATACAGCAATGAGAGACAAGCTACTTGAAGGCATTTGTGTGCAGGGAAGCAAAATCTTTCCATTCCTTTTTGAAAGTCGAGTAATGACTGCAAGATTTATAGAGATTACCAGTGGAATACTTAGAAGCCAGCAATGACAGACTTTCTCCAAATGGAGAAAAGTTACCCACCTTAAAAAAATGTACCTCTAAAGAACACCTGAACAGGTACTCAGGTGAGTTTAGCATCCCCTTGCACATGAAACCTCCAGCGCCTAACTTCGTAATATATCGAGAGTCATCGTGAGCTACCCACAGATAATATGACAATGAGCTTTGTTTTAGCATACTACCTGGGCAACAATTGTCCAGAGCCTCGTGCTTTAATTGGATTCAAATCAGCTACGTATCCAGCCAGTGCTAACTCCTGTAGGAAGTATGATAGTGAAAAACAGCTGATCCCCATTGAAATTAATCAAGATATCAACCCACAAGATTTTCCAGATATCTCCGCCAAGCCATTCACACAAACTGTGCTTGGGAAAACTCAAAAATTGAAACAGCAAAACTCGTCAGAGCATTAAGACAAGGCAAAAAGACTTCCAAGAATCGACAATTGTTGCTACTATATCCAGCATGTTTATCTTGGCCCAAGGAAAAAATTGAAGAGCCACAAGAAGTAAAGGTGATGGAAATCCTAGAGGAAGAAGAATGACCTATGAAAAGCAATACTTGCAATAAATCAACAAATCATGAACAAGTTCTGGCCAAGATACTAAAAACAACAGAATTTAACAATGGATTGAATGACACGATCATAGAAAAACTCAAAAAATATACCGGAACACAATTCTCAGGGTATATATAAACCACTTAGAATGATCAAAATAAAGAACGAAAAGCAGAACTTTTGAAACAGGACCTCTTCATACCCAGGGATATCTCTAGGAAGCCAGATATAATCCTCCCCCTCTAATACACTGAAGGATTAATACCCTTCGTCAGAAGAAGTCTGGAATTAAATGATTTATAACCCACAAAGCAGTTCAATTTATCCACTTCCCTTCTGCGTCATCTCGCTTAATGTAACGGGGCTTCTCTCTCCACTTATACTTATCCACTTATATTATTGCCCAAGGAGTTCTTGCAACTTATGTTAACCTACAACATTCGGCTAATGTTTATACAGGAAACTTATTTCAGTAGTTACAAAACATTCAAACAATCAGTAATCATAATATCATATTGGAACTATTGCCATCTTCGATAAAATAATCCAAAAGCATTGTATATGCAGATAATGTGGTCCGTACCTTTAGGAATCGCGATTTCATTTACAAAATTTTTGATATAAAAAAACAGTAAAATTAGTAGTCTGATAGTGAACCCAGGCATAGAGTTAATCACTTTATCCTCGTATTACGGTCAGGAAATACAAGGATACTTGAAAATCCAACCCAAAATAGTAGCAGAAATGTAGGCAGTCAAGTAACCAATGCACATGATGGAATAAAGTCATTTTACCACCGAAACAGCAACAGGATAAGCTATACTATATCAAAAATGTAATCTTCATATTCATGTTATTCGAATGGGACCACACGTTGTAGTAAATTTAATGGACCATTCGCATCCATGTAATTATTGATGTAACAATATGTCAAGGTCAGTTCTGTGATTAATTATCGCTTTATTAAGGTGTTTCTTCATGATAAAGAGACTTTATTCCTAGAGGGATAAGGAAGGGTGAAGGATTAAAAGTAAATGAAGGGGAAGCATTCTAAATACTGAACACACTAGATCAGTGAGGGAGTCGCACGAGATGGAAGTTTGCCATATGTTTTATGGGAACATGCTAAGGAACAGAATGTGCCGATAATCTCTCTCTTTAATGACAATATTTTAACAGACATGGTTATCCTGAGAAGTAAAAGAAGAGTACGTGGGAGCCATTGGTAGTAGAATGAAGGCATCAAACTATATACAAGTTTGTATTTGTACTCCTGCAGTTGTTAAGATGTGAAAAAATTGGTAAGATCTCAAATATAAAATTCCACAGATGGCGGCAATACTGTTTAAAAAAGCCAACATGGATTTATTAAGGGAGTCTTATATCTTAGTAATTTGATTGAATTTTTTAATAGATTGACGAGAGCATTGGTTGAGGGAAAGGCAGATACTGTCCGTTTTCTGAATTTTACGAAGGCTTTTGCAATATGCCAAATGACAAGTTATATTTAAGTTGCAAGATAATGGATTATACATCAAATTATCGACTATATTGGAAACTGTTCTGATAGATGTGCTTTTTTTTGTGGGGGGGAGCCCTTATTGTGGACTAAGGAGGTTAAAAGTGATGTTTCACAGTTCGGTAGCGATACCGTTATCACCATTCAAACTTTACATCAATGATATTGATATAAGTTTGAATAGTGATAACGATTACAAGGAGATATTCAGTTATTTGAGCCTCCTTAACTCAATCGGTATAGAAGTCCGTTGACCTCGTGGTCTTTCGGTATAGAAGTCTCTTGACCTTGTTTGGTCTTTCCAAGCAAACGGCTTCCTTTGCTTGGAAAGACCTGGGTTCGAATTCCGTCTAGGATGCTCAAAACCTTTATCAGGGCTTTTCAACTGAGTTAGCCGGTCTAATATGGAGGTGACAGGGTATTCCCTCCGGAACTCGGGTGGTGTTTCGGCCCACAACGAGGAAAAACAACCAGTAGAACATCCTCAATTTACAGACAAAAGAATACTGATTAGACATAAGACCAAACAACTTATCCTCGAAGTGTAGTTATGAAATTCAAGGATACTTGCAAGGTCGTGGGCGTTGCGTTTAAGTGCCTGTCAGAACCACTGATGATGATGAATATGAGTGAGTTATTCGGAGATGATGATGTGATGGTTGGTAGTCTAATTAGCTTTGCCTACTCGGGAGGGCTTGAATAACTGGAAAGGTGAGTAAATCAATGGGAATATTGGTTTACTACAGTTAAATGTAAGAATTAAAATTTGGGATCCACAGGGGGAATACTTCACACTCACTTGGCGAAATTATTCTGAAGAACGAAGTGGAGAAAGGAAAAAATCTTGGGGTGAGTGTAGATAAACATATAAAGTTATGAGGACACATAGCAGAGAGTGTGAAGACAACCTGGATAATCGCTACAATATTAAGAAAGACCTTAACCAATAAAAGTGCGGTGTTCCATTGTGGGAAGCCATGAGCAGAATACATCCAGATTACTATCCTCAGATCTAGTGACTAGGGTTCGAACAGAATGAAGTAAACTTGGAGAGAGAGGGAGGGTCAGAGGCAGATAAGAAAAATGATATCATTACTATAGAATGTTGGTTATAAGGACAAATTGAGGGGATGCAAACGAGAGAGTTTGGTAGATAAAAGACGAGGAGTGATATTAGTGAAACGTTCAGAATGTTGAGAGGTATTTAGGGTGTTATTTTTTCATATGATAGAACAAGGGGAATTAGAAAGGTCAACTGGAGTTGCAAAAGGAAGTAGTGAGAAAGCTCTTAAGAAGTAACTTTTTTCCATGGGCAGTTGTAGATACTTGGAATGCATTGTCTGAAAGGATAGTGAGAGTTCAAACAGCAAACAAGAGTAAATTGCATAAGGTAGACCTTCCCTGGTGAATCTTGTAACTCCGTGGAATTCTAGAACAATAAGAAGACGAGGAAAAGAAAAATAATAAAGATATTTTTTTCAGAAATCTCTTGTAAATGAATAAGTGAAAATTGTAGTCATAATAAAAGGAAATAATATACAGACAATTCATTTAGTATCACATTTATTAAAATTATAATACTGCTGATATGGAAAAATATAAACATTTTTGTTTGTCAAATTGGTCACAAGTAAAGGATGTGATGAAATACGTAATTTATAAACGAAAACTTTCTCATGTATATTACCTGATATAGCAACAAGATCTTCACAGTCTCCACCAATACAGCATTGCGTCAGTATATTGCATATAGTAGGAAGGCACAACTGAAATAAAAAAAAAAAATTCAAACATTTTGAAATATCTCAGATAACTCTTTCACCTAATATTATATAATATATATATATATATATATATATATATATATATTTTTATGAAGAATTGAACGACTAGAACCGAGATTTAAGTAAAAAGGTTTGAATATAAAAAAACTACTAGTTTCGGCCTGTAACAGCCTTCTTCAGGTGACATTATAAAAGAAAGAAAAAAGAAAAAACACAAAACATTGAAGGTTATAAGACTATGAACAACAGGGACAGTCTCTATACATAATTAGCATGAAAACGTTGTAGTTGTATTTAAAGCTGTTCTTTCGTTTGTTGCATTGTTGGGAGAGTGCGTGCTTGCAACATCACGTGAACGCCAGTACATGATTACAGCTGAATGACTATCTGGGAGGTTGTAGCTCAAGTTGTTATTTAGATGAACAGGATTGAAGATGATTTCTCTAGATTAAACGATTTTTCTCTCTAGTTCATCATTGCAACGGAAGATGTTAGTAGATTTTTCCCAGCAGACTTTGTGACTTTGGTTTTCATCATTAGGATTAGCCGAGAAAAGGATATGACTTGATAATGCACTGGCTCGCTGTCTCTTGTAAGTAATGTCCCTCATGTGTTCTTCCATACGCAATTCGACAGATTTGTCTGTCTACCCAAAATAAGGAATATCACAATCACACAATATTTTATATACACGAGGGTATTTGATTGATAATGAAAAGGTTTTGGGCGGCTTATTAAGAAACGGATCTTTGGAAGTGGAGTGAACAAGTTTCTGATATTGTATTTTCTTAGAACCTTTGCAAATTTATGTGAAACTGTACTTATGTAAGGAATAGATATATTGCCTTTGAAATCTATTTGTTTCTTCTGAGTGATGTCTAGGAGGATTAAGAAGGAATTTTTCAATGATTCTCGTGGAATAGCCATTAACTTCGAAAGAAGTTTTCAGATGGTATATTTCTGTGAGAAGTTCATTTGGGCCATCAAGAAGAGAACGAGCTCTATGTCCCAAGGTGAAAATTATTCCAAGCTTATGAGGAGGGAAATGATGGGACTGACTGTGCAGATATCTGTATAGAAGTGAGCTTTCTATATATCGATATTTTGAGTTTACCAGAAGAGCGAGTCAGTTTGACATCAAGAAAAGGCAAGGAATTATCCGTTTCAAGCTCGGCAGTAAACTTAATACTTTGATGTCGGCTATTGAGATGTTCGAGGAAAACCATAAGGGATTCATGTCTATGGCTCCAAATAATGAAGACATCATCTACATAGCGTTTCCAAACTTTAGGTGTTAAAATAAAGGAAGAGATAGCCTTGGTTTCAAAGTAAATATTTGCGAGAACAGGAGATAAAGGATTACCCATAGCCAGCCCATGATTTTGTTTGTATATATTATCTTGAAATTTGAAGTAACCGGACAAGATATTTTGAAAGATTGTACGTCGGAGAATATATACCTTCTACAATTGGGCGTAATGGGGTGTTAAAACCAGTTCACCTTAGAAAAAGAAGAAAACAACACCCTCCCCTTCCTAGACACTTTAATCACCCGCCAGCTTGATGGATCTTTGGTTTTCTCTGTTTACAGAAAACCCACCCACACTGGCAGATACATTCACCAGCAATCCCCCCCCTCACAACAATATGGGGTGATAAAAACACTATATAGCAAGGCAAAATTAATCTGCTCAGATGACAAGGCCCTGACTATTGAACTAAACCACATCCTCAACACTTTCTTAGCCAATGGCTATAACCCCAAAAAAATCCAAAAAATACTAAAACCTGTAAACCACAACCCCCCTCCCCCCCTCCACAATAAAGATTACACCAAGTCTATCACCATCCCCTACATCCAGGGCACCTCTGAAAAAATAACCAATATCCTCAAAAAATATGACTTTACTTCCTGTTACAGACCATATAAAAAGTTGGCATCCCTTATCCGCTCTACCAAAGACCAACCACTTCCCCTAGACCTACCTGGTGTATATCAGGTCCCTTGCAGCTGCAAATTGTCCTACTTTGGCCAAACAGGCAGAACAACAAATATCAGGATTTCAGAACACCAAGACTACATCCGGTTTCACCAGTACAGCCGCTCTGGGCTGGCAGACCATGCCTTAGATACCCACCATAAAATTCGTTGGAAGAAAACAAAAATAATCCATCGCAGCAAGTTTAAATACGAAAGATTATTCAAAGAATCTTCAGCAGCTCTAAAAAACGTTCCTAACCTCAACAAATTTGGGTGCATGAAACTGCCCCAAATTTGGGAGACTTTCATTATGAGAACTTCAGCCCAACTGCCAAGACTACCAAATTAGCCCGCAAGAGGGCACCATTAGGACTTTAGGAACAATATCAGTTTCTTGCTTTCTTCCTCATTTGCTTTGTGTTAGTTCCTGAGTGCACATACCATATCTTTATGTTCCTGAAGATGGCAATGTGACATTGCCGAAATATAGAAGTTATTCATTAAAGTTACCTTTAATTAATATACTTTATATGCGTTGTTAATTCCGTAAACTAATTACCAGTTATGTCTAACCAACGTATAAGTCTTACTACTAGAATCAAGTGGGGATTAAGTAGAGACATAAAGCCAGAGATAGAAAAAAAAATATTTTGGAGGGAATCTAAAGAAAATTGTTATCAGCATACTCAAGAAAAGCACAAAGCGTACGCAGAAAAGGTGAATAGTATGGTAAAAGAAGTCATATCCGATTATGAGAAAAAAATTAGCTACTCAGGCGAAAGTATATCAGAATGTGGATTTTGTTCAGCAGAAAGTAAGAGGAAGAATGATTTTAATCAATGCTGATGGTACGAAGGTGACAGAAGCAAAATAGATAATTGAGTTAGTAGTGACAGTTTTGCAAAGGTGCATCTGGCGATTCAGCTAGAGATTTTGCAGTTTGTGGATGTGAGAGACTCATGTCATAATTGACTTAGATGAACAGAATGTGCTCAGCATATCGAAAATTATTCAAGTGAATACAAAAGTGGGACTGGACGGCACGGCAGTCCATTGCTATGCGAATGTGCAGGAGAATTGACAATGCCTCTGATGAAACTGTTCAGTCTAAGTGTGAATTTTAGCAGGGTTCCAAGGGAGTGGAAAGAGCGTAAGATAGTTTTATTATATGAAATGGACTAAACAGAAGCAGCAAGCTACATACCAATTAGTGTCCCAGTTGGTTAAAGTATTGAAAAAGTTATTTAAAGATAAAATTCAGCAATGGGTGGATAAGAATATGATACTTTATAGAGACAATATGGATTTTTAAAGGATAGGTTCTGTTTAACATTTTACTCACATTTTATAACGGAGTGATAGCAAAATTAGATAACAGAAATGGCTACACCTTAATTCTGCTAGACCTTGAAAAGGCATTTGAAACCAGATAGAAAACTATTAAATACCAGATAGAAAGCCCTCCACTTCCTTATGAGACCGGGTAGTTTACCATTCAATTGAAAAGTCTTGATAAAGGTTACTCAATTCCCAGACGGGATTCGAACCCGGGTCTTTCTAATGCAAGAATTCAGATAAATTGATTGAGATATTGAGGTCCTTTAATTTTGTATATTCATGATATAGGGAAATATTTAAAGGGAGTCATTCAGTTGCTTGCTAATGATGCAAAACTAAGGAGGATAATAGTTGATAAATATGATGTAGATATCTTGCAGGATGATTTAAATAAATTGGCACTGTGGGCAAAAGAGAGTTGTTATCAATTTAATTTGCAAAATGTAAAGTTATGCAAACTGTAAGATTCAAAGGGTTAATTTCTATCACACTCAGGAATAATGGAGGACAGAGAGTTCAAGTTCAGAAGGCATGTTGCAAAATTTGGTATAATAGGTTAAAGGATTACTTGGATATTGAAAAACACACCAACAAGTAAAAATAGGGAGGTTATTATCCCTTTTTATAGGGCTATGATCCAATCGCATCTTGACTACCCTGCACAAATTTGGTCACCTGGATTTCATGGGGGATCAGCAGATGGTGGAAATAATTCAGAGACGAGTAACCTAACCAGTAACACGTCTGTACAATACTCCCTACGAAGATAGGTGGAAGGTCTGTGTGTTACGAAGTTTAGCTAACAGGTGGAAAAGAGGGGGATATGATAGAATCTTATAAGTTATTAAAGGCATTTAATTAGATGGAAAGAGAAGAAATGCTTCAATACACGATGAATATATATATATATATATATATATATATATATATAGAGAGAGAGAGAGAGAGAGAGAGAGAGAGAGAGAGAGCGAACTAGTCGTCACCCCCCCCCCTAGAAGTTGTGTAAGATGTAAATTGTGTACAGATAAAATTATTTGCTAGGAGAGTGGTGAATGAATGAATAAATTTCAGAATTAGTTGTTGGTGCTCTGACAGCGAATGAGTTTAAGGAGTGCTATGAGGTGTGTCAGGTTAATGTGTCTTCTGACTTCATCGAGATATCCATGTAATAATAATAATAATAATAATAATAATAATAATCTTTTCCAGATTATCTTATCCTTAGCACACCCTTGGCACTAATATACGATAGGTTTCAACCTTTTGCGGATGTGATACATTTATCTATTGATTATATGTTTCATTCATATTTCACATCTTTTGCAAATTAAGATAATCAAGAAAAATATTGCTAACATCAGTAGAATTATATTAAGGGGAAAAAAGTGAAAAAAGGAGATTAACTAAAGGTTAGCTTCAAAACTGGAGGTTAACCCGTTTTTATGAATAATTAATTGAATATTTAATTTTTAGTAGTGGTGCAAAGTAATGTTTCTTAAACTTTATTTTGCGACTTCAGAGCATTCGGATATTTCTTCTTCTCTTTTTTTTTTTTTGAAAATCCTCTATGAAAATTTTCATTAAAAAAAATATCAGAATAACGAAAGTAAAGAATAACCTGCATATTCTGATCAGCAAAACATTAGCAATATTAAAAATAAAAGAATAACAGAATAATAGAATAACTGTTGCACAAATAAATCCGTTTAATAAGAAATAGTATTTTTTCTCTTCACTGAAAGTGTTTCAAAAAACTACATCTAATACAAGCTACATAGGTCTGTATCCCCTGAAAGTTTACATATTACCTGAACATTCCCCCACCCCCCCCCCCCCCCACCCCCCCCCCCCCCCACCCCCCCCCCCCCCCACCCCCCCCCCCCCCCACCCCCCCCCCCCCCCACCCCCCCCCCCCCCCACCCCCCCCCCCCCCCACCCCCCCCCCCCCCCACCCCCCCCCCCCCCCACCCCCCCCCCCCCCCACCCCCCCCCCCCCCCACCCCCCCCCCCCCCCACCCCCCCCCCCCCCCACCCCCCCCCCCCCCCACCCCCCCCCCCCCCCACCCCCCCCCCCCCCCACCCCCCCCCCCCCCCACCCCCCCCCCCCCCCACCCCCCCCCCCCCCCACCCCCCCCCCCCCCCACCCCCCCCCCCCCCCACCCCCCCCCCCCCCCACCCCCCCCCCCCCCCACCCCCCCCCCCCCCCACCCCCCCCCCCCCCCACCCCCCCCCCCCCCCACCCCCCCCCCCCCCCACCCCCCCCCCCCCCCACCCCCCCCCCCCCCCACCCCCCCCCCCCCCCACCCCCCCCCCCCCCAGTAATGACAAAGAAATCATTTTACCTCTTTATAAGATTTTGATACGACCACACTTGTGAGCATATTTGGTCTCCTTGGTTTCAACGGGATAAAGAAGCTGCGGAAAGGATGCAAAGAAGAGCTACAAAGATTATATCCATATTATGGGATTTGGCTTATGAGAACAGATTGCGAGTATGTGGATTGCAGACTCTACTTAACAGGAGAAAGACGAGTGTTATGATAGAGGTTTATGAATTTTGAATAGGTGTTATAATAATTCAACTGACGATATTTTTGGTTATATGGACGGTGAGGAGAGAACACAGAATAATTTGCCCTTAGGGGTAGTGAGTGCATCTAATGTAAATGAATTTGCGGGAAGGTATGATAGCTGATTTGCATGATTTATAGCCTCCCTCGATGAGCCCTTGACTCCCTGGAGGGCTCAGATAATAATAATAACAAATATGTGGCATGCTAGTTTGAACGTTGTTGCTTAAATTTTATTTGTGAAATTAGTATTCCACAGGTGTCTTATTGCTATATTGAATTTCGGATGTAATTCTGATTTCAAGTTTTAATAATTCCAATCATGCACCACTCTATGAGAGAAAAAACTAGCTCGCACCCCTACCTTTTTTGGTGGCATTCATGCTCAACTTCCAATGATTCCCCTTTCATCTTTTTCCCCACCTTCCATAAAATAAAAATTTCCATCAACTGAAATACTGTATCACCCTTTCAGAAATTTGAAAGTCACAATCACATCATCCATTTTTTCTTCTCTCTACTGGTGTCTGCAGTCTACTTATTTTCAATCTGTCTTCATAATCAGTAGTACACAATCCTAATATTATTTTTAACATTCTACTTTGCAGTTTCTCGACTGCATCAGAATGTGCATGGACACCAGACCTGTGAACAATAGTCCAAGTAAAGTATTATCCAAGCCCTGTAAAGAGTCAAAATGACTTCCTTATTTACATGTCATGGTTCGTTTCAGCATTGCAATTATCCTCTGAGCTGAATTTGCAATCATTGCAATATCGCCCTTAAACTTCAAACCTGTCTACTAAAATTGCAAGATTCCTTGCCTCGTCAGTTTCTTTCAGCAAAATCTCACTAATATATGACATTGGATATTTCATCATGGCAATTTGTATGACTCTACATTTTCTAATATTCAACTGATAGCCATTTTCACATTCCTACAATTCCAGTCTATTCAAATGCTTCCACAAGCATTGCATATCAGCTGCATTCCTAATTACTCTGTTTATCTTGGCATAAACTGTAAATAGCTATATGTTGCCTGTCACATCATTCCCAATGTGATTAATGCATAGAATGAAGAACACTGGATCAAGGACTGATCCATGTAGTACACCACCAGCTACCTTAAATCTTGCAGATACACATCCCCACATAAATCACTTTTCGCTTTCTCTCATATTCAGCCATCCTTTTATCCACACTAATATTTAATAATCTACTCCAATATTCTCCAATTTGTACAACAGTTTTCCATACAGTATTCTGTCAAAAGCTTTGACAGAATACAGCATGCAAAATCTGAAAGCTCTGTAATAACATTTTTATAGAATTTGTGCCAAATTGCTCAAACATGTCCTTAGTAAACCCATGCTGTTTATTGTGAAGTATCGATTCCCTGTCAACCCATTTCTGTTTGCAAGCTCTAACCAACTATTTCAAAATCATCACCATCACTCCAGAAGGTCTATAGTTGGATAATACATCATGCATTACATCATACATCAGTTAAGAATATTTATTACATATATGACACATATATTTAATTACATATGATAAATAAATTACATATATTTGATTACATATGATACATTCATTACATGCATTTGATTACACATGATACATATATTTGATTACATACGATACATGTTACATACATTTGATTACATGATACATACATTACATGCATTTGATTATATATGATACACACATTACATACATTTCATTGCATATGTTACATATATTTGATTACATATGTGTTATGTCGGAAGCCTTAACATTAATATTGCTTAAATAAGAAAACTAATAATTTATTAGAAATGAGTGAACTTGTGTAAAATAATAATTTAGTATTGTATAATCTTATTTAATATTGTGGAATTTCAGTGTTTAAAATTTAGTAAGTTACTTAGTCGGAATTTGTATGTGAACAATTAACCATTTGCTTAAGAGAATCAAATTACCAAACTAAATGTGAAACGGCCATTTCGGTATACCTGTTATACAGAACGCTGCTTTCCTCCCCTTCATACCACTTTAAAATTACGAGGGTTTCGGTAGTTTGCCGCGAGTGGCGCTATGTGCTGAGAGACGCACGGAACTAAAACAAACACTTCACAGGATTCTAGCTGTCCCAACATATAACTTAAATTCAATAAAAACAACACGTGGAGGCGCGCGCACACACACACGGAACTGAAACAAACGCTTCTCAGGACTCTAACTGTCCCACATATAACTTAAATTCAATACAAACACACGTGGACACGCGCGCGCGCACACGCACACAGACACGCACGCGCACACGCACACACCCACACACACCGCAACTGAAACAAACGCTTCAGAGGACTCTAACTGTCCCAACATATAATTTAATTCAATACAAGAACACATGGACGCGCACGCACACACACGCGTACACGCACGCACAGACACACACACACACACACGGAACTGAAACAAACGCTTCACAGGACTCTAGCTGTCCCAACATATAACTTAAATTCAAAAAAAAGCACACGTGGAAGCGCGCGCGCACACACACACACACACACGCGGAACTGAAACAAACGCTTCACAGGACTCTAGCTGTCCCAACATATAACTTAAATTCAAAAAAAAGTACACGTGGAAGTGCGCGCGCACACACACGCACAGAACTGAAATAAACGCTTCACAGGACTTTAACTGTCCCAAAATATAACTTAAATTCATTACAAGAACACGTGGACGCACGCGCGCGCATACTCACACACACACACACACACACACATACGCACACACCAGACACACACATACGCACACACCAGACACACACATACACGGAACTGAAACAAACGCTTCACAGGATTCCAAATGTCAAAACATTTAACTGAAATTCAATACAAGCACACGTGGACGCGCGCGCGCACGCGCGCACACACACATACACACACACACACACACACGGAACTGAAACAAACGCTTCACAGGATTCTAACTGTCCCAACATATAACTTAAATTCAATAGAAGCACACGTGGACGTGCGCGCACACACACAGACACGCACACACACGGAACTGAAACAAACGCTTCACAGGATTCTAACTGTCCCAACATATAACTTAAATTCAATAAAAGCACACGTGGACGCGCACGCTCACACACACGCACACACACACACACACGTGCGCACACTCACGGAACTGGAACAAACGCTTCACAGGACTCTAGCTGTCCCAACATATTACTTAAATTCAATAGAAGCACACGTGGACGTGCGCGCGTACGCACACACACACACGTGCGCACACTCACGGAACTGGAACAAACGCTTCACAGGACTCTAGCTGTCCCAACATATTACTTAAATTCAATACAAGCACATGAGGACGTGCGATCGTACGCACACACACACACGGAACTGAAACAAACGCTTCACAGGTCTGTAACTGTCCCAACATATAACCTAAATTCAATACAAGCACACGTGGACGCGCGCACCCGAACACACACACCCACACACATACGGGACCGAAACAAACGCTTCACAAGACTCTTCACAAGAAGTGTCCAACATATAACTTAGATTCAATACAAGCACATGTGGACGCACACACACACGGAACTGAAACAAACCTGTCACAGGACTCTAGCTGTCCCAACATATTACTTAAATTCAATACAAGCACACTGGACGCGCGCGCGCGCACACACACACACACACACACACACACGGAACCTAAACAAAGTTTCACAGGAAACTGTCTCAACGTATAACTTAAATTTAATACAAGTACACATGGACGCGCGCGCTTACAAAGCGTATAACATTGTACTTAGTGAAGAATACATCATGGGGAAGAGCAGTTACTCGGTGCGTTTCAAGTTGAACTACAAAAATGTGTTGGGAAGATACCGACCTTGTTTTGACATGCTTATTGGAACCTGGATAAATGATAAATGACAGATCGATGAAGCAATACCATTGACGCATTTGTGGAAGAGACATAAGGCTCAAACAGACTGTCTGAGAGAGAGTGAGAGAGGAAATTATTGGTCAGAGGGATTTCCCTCCTTTACACAGAATCAGGAATCTTTAGAAAAATTCTTGAACTGCCCAAAACTTGAGAACAATATTCTCAAGTTGGAAAGATTTGAGACTTAAGCGGAGTAGATAGGTGGAAAAATAGTAGCGTGTGCAAAAGGCTGTCAAGTATTTTAGAAGTTCGAAAAACAGTTTATATGAACTGCTTTAATGAGAGACAAGGCTAGAAGTAAATAACAGTCTAAGAAGAGAATCCTAATCTGTCTGTGATAGAATAACTTTTTTGGTTAAAAACAGAAATATGTTCTCTTTTGGAATGTATCATGATTATCCACGAATAGAAGATTAGCATGAAATTCTGTGTTTAATGAACTCTAGTTGTAGAATTTCTTGAAACTTAGGATGTGTGGGGGAGTATCAAGGCATGTCAAATGTTTAGGAGGAATGATATATGCTACTATCATCACAATAATGGACAAAATATTCATCAGAAAGGGGCGGACATTTATGTATTGTAGAAACAGGATATGTAAGAGAGCGGAGACGTCGGGCCATCCGGAATGGTCAGAAAGCTAAATAGAAGAAACCTTTCATTATGACACCGTCATTTGCGATCGACAGAGAGAAAACTGATTGTCGAATTTCAGAGAGTGGAAGTTAAACCAGAGGAAAAGAAAATGTTTTCCATAAGAAATCTTTCAAGAAATATCCTAAAATGTCAAGTTTTTCACAAATCTTACCTTGGCTATGCCCGGAGGCGAGAGATGTGGGATAGAAAATGATCTATGAATAGAATACTATCAGTCGCAGAATAACTGGTAAGGCTCCTGGTAGGGAAGAAAATTTGATTCTTCATGACTTTCCCCTTTATTTCAGAGAAGACTGTGGAGAGAATGGATCATTGACAGCCTTTTATTTCCATTTTCTTCGAATTCAATGAATGTGGACTTGTTTCCATGAGTATAAAGATTTGTAGAGAAAATATAAGTAGGAGGTTGATATCTGAGTTTCATTCATAAATAGGAGGAGGTCTAGTCTGGATGTGTGATGTAGATCATTTTTGTTTGTGTTTACATAGAGAATGTTGAGGAAGTGGATAGCGAAGGGGTGTAGTGGAGGAGAAATAAACTGAATGAACTTCAGCAATGGATCACTGAGTGTTTATGACTTTAAGAAAGAATGACAAAATATCTGAGAGAAAATTAGAAAACTGATACAAAGCAATAATCTAATTTAACGCCATTGAACATTTTGGAACTACTGTTATGTGATTGGGTATAATATTTACGTAAAAAGGAAAAGAAAAAAGTAAAAACCGTAAACGCCTTATTAAAAGTATGAGTATATTCATATAAAATCCGCTATAGTGAAACAAAGCTTATATCCCATTGACGTCAGGACAAAAACATAATCATTATTAAAATAAATTTTCACAATTAAAACATTGCGTCAAATTAATAAAACACTGTTCTCAATAAATTAGTGTTTCCGGTTTAAATTGCATAGGCAATAACTTTTTTCTTGTGATAAGGCTTTACTTTCCCTGGCGGGATACAGGTAGCCCGAAGTAATTTAAAGCAAATCACTACTGTTTGCTCTCACGTTGGTGGTATACAATTGGAAAATGATATCCGTACGAAAACACAAGTCATGAGCTCGAAAAGTATCAGCTCGAAGATAGAGATTTGTTTTAGATTTTCTTCAGTGGATATAATACGAAAATTATTATATGCATGCGCCAAAAATATCAAATAGTTTATGAATGTTGGAGTGATGAAAAAGAAGGAAGTTATTAAAATGTTTGAGAATAGAGATAATAGGGTGAAACGTTTGGAACTGGAGAATAGTGTCACCAGAAGAAGTCAGAAAATGGACAAAAGTGCTAATACTAATGCTTATGAAATGGGGTAGAAAAGATTAGGCGAGAGTGGGTAAAAAGAGAATAATTAACTGACGAATCTGGATGAAGAATAGCAACGTCCAAACAGACGATTCACTGATGTGAATGAGTAGGAGAAATAGTATAGCATCTCAGGTTTTGGGAGTTGTGTCATCCTTCATAGACTTTGAATATTTTTCTTGGAAGTTTCGTTTCGGTTTAATTAGTATGAGATTTATATTAATGATTTTTAATGAGATTAATAGCTAAGTTCTGTTTTTAAAGTAAATAGTAATCCTTTTTGTGTGGTACTACTTTTGATCTCAAAAACTGAAGACAGAATTTTAATTAGGTAGAAGATATATATTCTGCAGTGAATGCAAGCTGATGTTTTATTTAATTTAATTTTTTTTTTTTTAAATTTCTAATTCAGCATAGCAATGGTCAACTGATAAATGTTAATTTCATTTAATTTTGTCCCCAATTTTTTTTTTTTTAAATATACAACCGAAAATTGGTATATATGTTAAATGCACTTATTTTATATGATATTCGAAATTCCAACTGACCATTGTTAATAGGATATTTTAAGTATAATTCTAATGATGGGGGAGTTTTCAGAATATTAGTGGGGTTAACAATATTACTGCATGGTTAAGCATACAGGGCATTCTTATTTTACTTTAAACTTACTGTGTGTCCGAAAACTACAAATATAATAACACAGTATAAGATGCGTTGTGCAAACAAAAAAAAAAAAACGGAAATATTTAATATTTAAAACAATGTTTTGTCTTATTACTGGGAATGTCCACAAGATCAGTGGCATATACACTGGTTGGAAAGACGTCAATGGACACTGTAGCGTGAGGAACAAACAACCATGGCGCCCCTTAATGCGATGTACGACCTACTTTCGCTGAGATAAGCAGCAATCCTATGGGACATACGTTCCACAAGCACATAGTAGTGAATGATGGGAATTGAGGACCATTCTTCCTACTGACATGTAATGATATCCTGGACTGTTGTGAAGAAGATGTCGCTTGACCTCACTCGATGCTACAGTTCATCCAAGAGATGCTCAATAGTGTACAGATCAGGGCTCTGCTTGGTGATATTCATGTCCACAAACTACGCAGTTACAGCAGCAGTTCTATGATACTGTGCATTGTTTTGCTGAAAGAGACAAGAGTCAGTTACGCCACAATCTAGCAAGCATTGCATTGTACAGAATATTTAGATACCTCACGGAGCTCAATATTCTTGACACCACAAACAGAGGTCACAGGCAAAATTAGGAAATACAGGACCATACCCTCACACTGTCACATTCGAATTTCACTCCACACCTGTCGATCTGCTCCATAGAGGCTGCAGCGTGATACCTTGCTCCAAAGCACAGTTTTCTAAGCATTCATATCCCACTGTGCATCCTCTTTGAACCACTGAAGACAACGCTAAGATGGTGCTGTCAACGTGGGGCTTGAATATTATAGTCCTGCTTATGGAAACCTGTGTTGCGAGCCCTGGTCCTGAGTGATTTTGTGCAGATTCGTGTTCCATACGATGCTGGAACATCTCTTTCAACATGTTTTACCCCGAATAATAGCCAATTTTAAATCTTCTTCTTCTCAACGCCCTACGGTCACGTTTGGTGATCCAATGGATTACAGGCAAATTCATCCAAAAACAGTTAATCGAAAGGCAATTTATCGAACAGCAATTCATCGAAAAAGCAATTCGCGGCATAAACAGTTCATCGAACGACAATTTAACGAATAACAATTCGTCGAAAACGCAATTCATCGAAAAAACACTTCACGGAAATTTTTTTTTGAAAAGTCATTTTTCTTGCGAAGCATTGTTTACAAATGTTCAGTAACAATACGAAACATTATTACTCATGATTCAGACAACACATGGAAGTGGTCATTGAAACGTAATGATCATTTTCGTGCATTTTAGAACATTTAATATAACTGTACATACTGCTTCATTGTGCAGATAGCGATTTATCTGTAGAGAAGACATTTCGTTCTACCAAACTTTGTCACAATAACTCTAGTCAGACTGAAATTAAAAATTTCATCTAGCCAGAGCAGAATTGCTAATATCATTTCGGAACTTCTTTACTGAAATGTTATGATAAAAGTGATCCATTTGGAACTAAAACTGAACCGTGCAGACAACTTCTTGTACTGAAAACTTCTAAGTCAGCGAGTTATTGTAATGCATAATTTCAACACTTTTCTTTGTAGCCACGAATATAGCCGAACTGAAAACTGGAAGGGTTCGACAAATTTTTGTTAAAGTTTCAAATACCGAATCCGAGTAAAATTTGTCCATTAATAATTGTACGAAGCGCATATTTTGTGAAGATACGTTAGTAGGCTTAATACGGAAATCACTAGGCTTCTCCTCATGGAAATGTGCAAATCAGTCCTATTAGATCCGAAATGAAGGAATCTTAGATAGAAATCATTCATTTAGGGTCTAACATATAAAAATGGCAAATATAGAGAAATACCTGCACATCAGTTGTAATTAAAAGTGAAACTTCCTCACTTTGTGTAAAAATTTATATTCTTTATTTAAGCACCTTATATTTAAGCTATTGTGATCATTTTAAGATTTTATTTTGTATGTCTTTAAAAAAGAGGGATAATATGAATTAAATTTAAGCCTTACTTAAGCTATGTAAAAATCTATTGTGAGTCATCATAAAGCTGTTACATATTAATTCCTGGAAGACCTAAAGCTACACGCGTAGAGCGTAACGCTGGTGGGTATAGCTTATTCGGAAAATCACGTAACCATGTATTCCATGAATCCGAGTATATCAGCGTCGTAGAAACGAAGGATAAGCCAAAGGGTGAAATTAGTAAAGTTCGTGTGCAAAAAAAGGGGCTAAAAAAGAGGGCGCTCTATAGGAGTATAAAAAGGGGGTTGAGCCTGGAACACAGGGGCTTTTTCTTGATCACTTGTCGTATCGTTTTCCTGTTGGGCGGTTCGGAAGTGGCGGGCAGTTTCGCGTAAAGGGGGGGGGGGTGAAGTATGAAGGAAAACCGTGGACTAGCTGGTGTACGTTCAGTGGCGATCAATCATTTTCTGCACGATGACATATCTAAAGTACAGGCAGAATCTCTATCTTCAGAGCTAGAAAGATTTCTCTCCTCATCGGTAGAACAAGAGCTGCTCGAAAGGCGAAGGCTCCAACCTTTCTGCATCTCACAAAGTTACCTTTTCTTACCCTGAATGTTACTGCTGCTTGCATCTCGTAAATGAATTGTGTCTTGGGTATACTTACTAATTATTCCTTTCTGCGTATTAATTCCCTTCTGACCAGCTCTAAGCTAACGGAGATTACTAATCCCCACTGAGAAACAGAACAATAGAACATGCACAGTAGGCAGCACACTAAAGAGCCTCAAGCAATATCTGAATAATTTACAGGCAGTAATTCCTTGTTTGGTTTTTCCATCTTTCTTAATTCTGATATTGCATTTGTAGGATGACAGTGATTTTAAATATTAATTTCCCTCATTACCCAATATCACATAATTTCCTGATTTATAATTATCAGGAAATAATATGCATATTTTCTGATTTATAATTTGCTCATTTATAATAATCATCACATAGTTTCAGTATCGAAAAATTAAAGTTATGTGGAACAATTACTAGAGAAAAATAACGAATTAAATAAAAACTGTATCTATGTTTCATAACAGATTTCAGGTGTATGATAGTGATACAACAAGGGGGAGTTAAATTATCAAAGGCGAAATGAAGTTCAATTCTATTGTAAAAATAAGGAAATGAAATTTCACATTTGATGCATTTGACATACGTATTTTGAATGATAAAATATAAGCAAATATACCGCTTACTTTAAAAATTGCCTTATAATATCTGAATTATGCAGAAAATATCTACATATAATATAATTAACGGCTATATTAGCCTGTTTTTGTTTAGAAGTGTCCCTTATATTTAATACATTGGCTAACATAACTCAAAAGGGGTATATATATATTTTAGGGCATTATGGGCGAGTATAGAAGGCAATTATGGCAGAATAAAAAATGTGGAAAAATTATATACATACCTTGACTTTGGTTTAAAAGATGCCTTCTAAATCCAAGCTCTTGTTGAAGGGGGGGGGAAGAGAGGGAAAGAACATGGGGATGTACTTGAGACACGGGAAATAAGTTTGGGAACCCGGGTTACTATTAATAATATATATATAAATATATATTATTTTGTTGTGGGGAGAGGGGGGGAGAAAGAAGGGGAAGGGTATCCTTATGTGGAAACTGGGGCAAGGGTTTACGGGGTGTGGACCGTTTCGGTCATCGTCTGACCATCGTCGGAACTTTGTGGGAATGACTGTAGGGCTATTTGTTGTCGCTAAATGGACGGAGGCGTGGCTTAATTTGTAAGTTTTGGAACGTCCAACATTCGGAAATTAGGTAGGGGCGGTGGACGTTGATAGAATTTCCATCGCATTTTATGGCAATAGTTTCGGATATTCTAAGCATCGTTTCGTTTTCTTGTTTGTCAATGATTATGGCTTTGTCAATTTGGGGGATGTGTTTTAGTTCAAGGGCGTGAGCTGCAATTTCAGTCTTCCCTGTATTTTGTGGTTTGTTTTTCTTTTTGATGTTGCGATGTTTTTTCGTGTTCAGATATTCTGGAATGGGAATATTGCAATCCCTGAAGTGCTCTTGTAGTCTAGTCCATAACGACCTAATTGTAGAGCCCGTGTAGGTGACGTCACAGTCTTTTTGACAAGGAAATTTGTAGACTACGTTGTGGTGTTCGAATATTTCTTTGTGAGTGAGAGATTTAGTAGATTTTAGGAGAGTTGCTAATTTATGGTTTGTGGTGAATACTAGCTTGTAGTCCGTATTTTTGAAAATGTATTTCTAAGCCTTGTATGTGTTTTGGATGTATGGCAATTTGATGACCATACGTGTCGGGAAGTCTGCTTTTGTTGTATTATTGTATTATGTTAGCCAATGTATTAAATATAAGGGACACTCCTAAACAAAAACAGGCTGATATAGCCGTTAATTATATTAATAATGTTTATGAGGAGTAGCATGGGAATTTCCCAGAAATTATACTTAATTTTTATTGTGTTTGTAACCATAAAACTCTTCAACCATTGGCTCTCTACTCATACCACCCTCTTCTCCCCCGTGATACAAAATACACTTTAATTATAAGATCGCTTAACACTCGCTCCAAACACTAGGCTATGTCATGGGCTCACGTCATACTTTTAACGATTGTATAACCTTCACAAAAGCAAACTACCAAAAAACCATCCTCACATACACCGCGCAAAAAATGCACATATCATTCCTCAAGCACTGCCTACATCACAACGTCACGCCAAACTTTGCCACTGTACGTGGTAACCGCTCCATTCCCGGGAACAAAAACATTTGCTATCGAGCTTCACGAGCACTCATCAAGCAGGCCATACATGACAGATTCAGAAGAAAAATCAAGCTTATTCTTACATCCACAATACTAAACGTAGACTGAAAACCTTAATGTCCCCTAAAGAGTGGGCTGGCTTCTCTGAAATCACCCAAACACACATCAACGACTACGCGATGTTAACTGAAGCTCGACACACAAAAAAATGGTATGCCTTAACAGGCACAAAATACATTACACATACTGTTCCCTATCTTTCTGACACCTCCGCCTCACGACCCACACTTGACAACTCCATCAAAAATCTATCACACCACGTTCTCACACCGGACGAGATCATCATCCTAAACAAAGGTCTTAACTTCGCGATATCCCCCAAATTTGTAGCGAAAAAAGACATCATCATCGAAATCCAAGCAAAACTTGAAAATGACCCAAATAGAGACACAATATTCCAAAAGATAAACAACATTATAAATAGCAAAATAATAGTAAAACCCAACATCACTCCCAACTTACAAAGTGCCCTTTTATCTTTAAAAAAGAACCCTGATATCATGATCACAAAAGCTGACAAAGGTGACACCGTGGTCATCATCAATAAAACGGACTACCACAACAAAATAATGGCCGTCTTAAACGACCAACACACCTACCAAATAATCCACAATGATCCTACCCCAGACCTCATCAAACAGATAAACAGCACCTTGCACGCCTTAAAAAGTCAAAACAAAATAGATAAAACCACAATGAGACATACAACCCCCCGCACCACTCGCACCCCCTATATGTTCGGGAACATCAAAACCCACAAAGACGGTTATCCGATACGACCCATAGTCTCCTACAAGAACACCACCACAGCTCCTTTATCCAAATTTGTTGCCAAACTCATCAAACCACTACTAACAAAGTCTATCTGTATGATCAAAAATACAGATGACCTATTCTGGAAATTAAGTAACACTACTCCATCCCAGGATGACATCCTCTCCTCACTAGATGCAACTTCATTATACACCAACGTGGATGTTCCCAAAACTTTAGACATTGTACACACACTACTCTCTGAGGACCACACCCTACACACACGCGCACAAAATTAACGCCAAATGACATCATTAGTTTGATTAAACTCACAATATCCGCCAACTTCTTTAAATTCAACAACTCCTTATATGTTCAAATTTTCGGTCTCCCAATGGGCCAAAACATCAGTGGACAACTAGCGGAGTTATTCCTGGCACACATTGAATCGCTTCTACTCCACGCTCCCCCCCCCCCCGGCATCACCTTCTATGGCAGATACGTAGAGGATATTCTATGCATTGGCAAAACCTCACACATCTCCGCCTTACAAACATCCCTCAACGATTTTAGCGACAGACTACAATTCACCATGGAAACAGAACAGAACAAATCCATCAATTTCTTAAATCTTACATTAATCAGAAGCCATAACAGAATTGCCACGAAGATATTTCACAAGCCCACACATGTCGGAAACTACCTCCATTTCAATTCATACCACCCATATTCCGTTAAAAAATCTGTCATCCTATTGCAATTTATCAATGCTTACAAATTCTCCACCAACAGCAATTTTCTTAACACTGAACTCAAGTATTTAACACAGGTTTTCAAAAATCGAAACTACCCCACGCATCTAATAAATTACGCGAACTATAAGGCAAAATCCCATCTTAACAATAATACAACAAAAGCAGACTTCCCGACACGTATGGTCATCAAATTGCCATACATCCAAAACACATACAAGGCTTACAAATACATTTTAAAAATACGAACTACAAGCTAGTATTCACCACAAACCATAAATTAGCAACTCTCCTAAAATCTACTAAATCTCTCACTCATAAAGAATTATTCGAACACCACAACGTAGTCTACAAATTTCCTTGTCAAAAAGACTGTGACGTCACCTACACGGGCTCTACAATTAGGTCTTTATGGACTTGACTACAAGAGCACTTCAGGGATTGCAATATTCCCATTCCAGAATATCTGAACACGAAAAAACATCGCAACATCAAAAAGAAAAACAAACCACAGAATACAGGGAAGACTGAAATTGCAGCTCACGCCCTTGAACTAAAACACATCCCCCAAATTGACAAAGCCATAATCATTGACGAACAAAAACGAAACGATGCTTAGAATATCCGAAACTATTGCCATAAAATGCGATGGAAATTCTATCAACGTCCACCGCCCCTACCTAATTTCCGAATGTTGGACGTTCCAACACTTACAAATTAAGCCATGCCTCCGTCCATTTAGCGACAACAAATGCCCAAATTTGGCAGACACATCTTGCAGCCTTGACATAGCCCTACAGTCATTCCCACAAATTTCCGACGATGGTCAGACGATGACCGAAACGGTCCGCACCCCGTAAACCGTTGCCCCAGTTTCCACATAAGGATACCCTTCCCCTTCTTTCTCCCCCCCTCTCCCCACAACAAAACAATATATATATATTATTAATAGTAACCCGGGTTCCCAAACTTATTTCCCGTGTCTCAAATACATCCCCATGTTCTTTCCCTCTCTTCCCCCCCCCCCCTTCAACAAGAGCTTGGATTTAGAAGGCATCTTTTAAACCAAAGTCAAGGTATGTATATAATTTTTCCACATTTTTTATTCTGCCATAATTGCCTTCTACACTCGCCCGTAATGTCCTAAATTATATATATATATATATATATATATATATATATATACCCCTTTTGAGTTATGTTAGCCAATGTATTAAATATAAGGGACAATCCTAAACAAAGGCTAGTATAGCCGTTAATTATATTAATAATGTTTATGAGGAGTAGCATGGGAATTTCCCAGAAATTATACTTAATCTACATATAAATTTAAATCATAACTGTTAATTTCATTTTGTAATGACCGATTAAAGAAGGAAACTAAGAAAGTGAAAGTAGAAAGCCACAGTAGATTATTATATAAAGAAAAATGTAATGATATTAATAAAGAATTTCATGTTATTTTCTATAACGCAAAGTCAATCAAGCACGTCCTAATCTGTGAAGTATAACCCCTCCCCCTCTGTTGCATGACATTATTCGATTTCGATGATTTTGAACAAAAATAATATAATCTGAAAAGTCAGCAGCCAGTTGTTTTCTTTTCTTTTTTTTAAAATAATATTTCAAATATTCATTGTGAATTAATTTCTTCGAGTACAAAAAAAATGTTTTGTCGTGTAAGTGATTAAAAAAAATTAGCACAAAAAAATTAAAAATGGAATTGGTTCTCCAAGGTATGGCAATATTTAAGTAAAAAAATTATTAATAAAGGATCTTAATTTTGTCCAGACATTAAAATTGTTTTGTATAATAAAAAGAAAAAACAAAAATATAAATAATTTCGATATTTTTAGTCTATCCAATATAAATAAGAAACAGTTACCCAGCATAGAACAAGGAAATGAGTTTCTTGTTATATGGCAAGCTATGAACGTGAGATAAACTGATTAACTATTCTCTTCAGCATGACAGTTTATCACACCATATAATGGACATGACAGTCAAATTGCACTTCATATCTCTGTTCTTTCAACAGGTGGGCTGATATCCAGATTTAGCTGGACGTCTATAGACGTCCTGGCCGTTTGGGAGGTTAAATCTTTCAAAACTTGGTATTGGTCATCTGTGACAGATTTATGCGCTTTGACAAGCTGTATTCCCAGTGGTGCAGGAACACTTTAGCATTGGGTGATGTTGCCAAGGGAGCCAGTGACATGCTGTGTTACCAAGTGTGTTACATTGCAACTGTCTAACTATATATATATATCTTACGAATAGTTACGAATTTGTCTGGAGAGATAAAAGTCTAGCTGCGCTGCCCAGTGTTCCACACACTCGATAATCTAATATCACAACTACTGGAATGATTCATTCCGAATGAGTGGTAATCTCAGCTGTGCTGTGTAATGATATTAATGGTTGAAGAGAAAGGGAGGGGGGTAGTGGTTAACAGTTTGCTAAATTCAACGATGAAACGCAGTCGTTTTAATACAGTATCATAGGTTTCAGAAGTTAACTCTGCAATACATAGAAGTGACCGGTACATTGATTATACAGACAGTATGCCCTAAAAATCAGCAATTTTTGAAGAGTAATTTTATTCACCTGTTGCAATATACAAGGATTATGAAAATTAAGATATTTCAGAAAGGAAGTGCATCGGTAGCATAGCATGATCATTGGAGCCTTTGAATAGCTATGTGCCTTCTTTTAGTGTCCCATTTTCAATAAAATATCATGTTAGTGGCACCCTTCTGACACCAGCCCATTGTGTGTGACGTCATGAGTTTGGAATGTTTTGAATTTCCCTAGGAGCATATGTGTCAATGGCTTCAGTTGTGTTTTGGTTCGCGTATGGAATTATGGGTGATGGTAGAGATAAGGATTCGTGTCATGATTGGTGGGACACTTCTGACCAGATCGAGATCAAGATAAGATAAGGAATCGTGACGTGATTACTTAATGACGTCATTTGTTGTTGTCAATAAGTGACGTAAGTTGTTAGTTGTAAATAAGTGACGTTATTGTTTTGAATGGAAAGGAAGATATTACTAGTGGATAAGAATTCGTGGGACACTATGAACAAAATAGGGGTAGGGTGAAAGGAGAAGTGACGTTCGTGTTGTGGATGTGTGTCGTTATGAGTTATAGATAAGGAAATGGTTTGCATATGACATTATGGGTGATGGATAGTGATAAGATGATGTCCCCAAGTGATGTCCCTTCTGTCAGGGACATCACGTGGTGTGTATAGCACGCCACTTATATTGGGTTCGTGCATAGCACTGTCGGTGATTTTAAAGGTAAGGAGTCTTGACGTTATGCATTTGGAAATATCTGGGGAACATATGTCTCTTTGTGATATCACATGGTATTTTGGTTTGCCTATGGAATTTTGGGTGATCTTTTTGAGATAAGATATCTTGGAATTTTCCCAGGATGACACATGTCTGTCATTGTTGTCATGGTTTGTCTTTGGTTGTCTAAAGATGGAAGTACTAATTTTTAATATAACTTGGGGTATTTCTTTCCTGTTAAAACTATAGGAATTCGTAGAGTACAGTTGTTAGAATTTTAGATATGGCGGCTGGGTTATAAAAAAAAAAAAAACCAAAAACTATTCAGTATTAGATTTGTGTTTACCCAAACATATGACCAGCTGTTATATTAATTACAAATATCACTTTGTTATGTTAATAAAAAAAAATCAGCTAACGCCTTTTACTCCCTTTATAGGGAGTAGGTGAGGCCTTTATACCCTATCTAGCTTTCGGAGACTGCGTGGGCAGTTCAATCTGCATCGGTAGCCAATCAGAGATAGCTGGCCTATGTCTATCACTAATTATAGCAGCCGCCGATGAAGAGGCTGGCAAACAAGTGTTGCCATCTCTTGGTACCTAACCCTAATAAGATATTTTACTGTATGAAATAATGTGGGTACTACTGTCGATTTTCTTGAGTTTACAGGATAAAAAACCCGAGTTTCTGGGAGGAAAAACCCGCTTGCCCGTGCCAGAGATTAACTAACTCGGGAATTGGTCGAAGAAAGGCTTAGTAAAAGTTCCTCCAGACGGCGACTAGGCTTGAACTTAAGTATGACTTCAAGCGACCAAGCGCAGAGGACGCAAGCGCCACTGCCACCGAGCTACACAGGCCTACCTTTGTTATGTTTAAGGATAAAATTAAAAAAAAAGTAACCTCGACAATTCCAAGATCTTCCCATTCTGGAAAGAAATGCAAGTTAATCCTTTTTTTTTTAACTTAAACATAACAAAGTGATATTTGTAATTACAATAACCGCTGGTCGTTTGTTTAGGTAAACACAATTCTAATACTGAATAGTTCTTTGGGTTTTTTTTTTTCATAACACAGCCGCCATATCTAAGAATTCTAAAAACTGTACTCTAAGAATTCCCATAGTTTTAACAGGAAAGAAATACCCCAAGTTATATTGGAAATTAGTACTCCCTTCTATACAACCAAAGACAAAACATGACAACAATGTCGGATGTGTGTCATCCTGGGAAAATTCCAAGATATCTTACCTCAAAAACATCTCCCACAATTCCATAGGCAAACCAAAATACCATGTGATATCACAGAGAGACATATGTTCCCCAGAAATTTCCAAACGCATAACGTCACGACTCCTTATCTCTAAAATCACCCACAGTGTTAACGCCAACTCAACACACCACGTGATGTCCATGACAGAAGGGGGACCACCCAGCGAAATTCCAAACTTTATCTTATCACTATCCATCACCCATAATGCCATATGCAAACTATTTACTTATCTACAACACACATTCACGACACTAACGTTGCTTCCCCTTTCACCCTACCCCTGTTTTGTTCATAGTGTCCCACCAATCACGCCACGAATCCTTATTCACGAATAATATCTTCCTTTCCATTCAAAACAATAACGACACTTATTTACAACCAACAAATTACGTCACTTATCTACATCTCATAATAACAAACGTTCACGTCACGATTTCTTATCTTATCTCGATCTGGTCAGAAGTGTCCCACCAATCACAACATGAATCCTTATCTCTACCATCACCCATAATTCCATATGCAAACCAAAACACAAGAATTGACGCCATTGACACATATACCCTCACGGAAATTCCAAACGCATGAAGTTACACACACAATGACCTCATCTATCAATCACGTCACGATTCCTTATCTTATCTTGATCTTGATCTGGTCAGAAGTGCCACCCATAGTACTGTTTCTGTTAAAACAGTCGAAGTTTCTCATGGTAGTACGTGTGATATAACACAAGTTAACGAAATAATTTTGTTACGAAGGGTGAACATTGATTTATTTGCCAAGCAACTTTCGTTTACAGTAGTTTGACTTTAGTTATTGTTGAATTAGAAATTCGTTTCTAAAAAGAAATCGGCAAACGACACTGCTTAAGTCAGCGTGGTGAAAACATTGCAGCTAAATGAATAGTCAGTGTGAAGGAAGTTTGATTTTACAGTTTGAAGTGCCATGGTGTTTTAATAAAAGTGGAATGCTCAGAAAAACATTTGCTTATACCGAGAGCATGGGGTGTGGGAGAAAGAAAAATAAGACCATGTAATTGCTTGATGTGATAAGCAAAAAAAAAAAAGAAAAAAAAAGAAAACATCACTGAAATAAAGCGAACAGGAAGTTAGATAGCTCTAACGAACAACTGCCGATACTCATGTGATTCATTTACCATAATTTATCAATTTATTTACCTTTACAATTATCATGAATTTTTATTTTTTTTATTTTTTTCCCTCTAACTCTTTAGAATACCAGAGTGGACACTATCAGCTGTTTATTACACATACATACAGAGTATATTTTTTAATTCTCACCATTTTGAATTGCATTTTTTAATTTTTTTTTATTTTCTTTTTTGAAACAGTACAACAATTATTATTTATTATTTTATATTTTTTGAATGTGATGGGATTTAGAATTTTCCATTTGATTGAAAGGATGTAAGTTATGTACTGTTCAAGAAAACAACAGCTTTCCATTAGAAACATACTAAATGCAGCAAGTCCAACTACCGTTTTTGTTTATAGTTTGTTCTGATAAATATTTCTGCCTGCTTTGGGAATCTTCTAACAGCTAACTTCTTTGGTTTTTTTTGCTTGTGAGAAACACATTATGGCGATATATTATTTACTTCTTTTTATTTATTATATTTATGTTTTTTAAATTGATATAACCAAAAAGCTTTAGTGATTATGTTTTGATTTAACGATAACGCGAGAAGTATTTATAGGCCCCAAAATTAGTGACTTGGGGGCCAATAATCATTCAAGTTATTATTACCATTACAGTAATACCAGTCTTATGACGTTTCGCTTTATGAAGATTCGCTTATGCGACGCTTTTCAAATATAACCAGCGCCCATTTATACGATGGGGGGGGGGGTTTCTGATGAACATCCACAACAAAAATCAATTAATTTTATGTTTTCTTAGATTAAAATTTTCTTACATTTTAGACTAAAATTTTCTTAGATTAAAAGAAAAAGGACAAATTATCACAATTTGAAACATGTTTTTCTTATGATTATAACAGTTTCTTTAATATAATATCATTTTTGTTCTAGGCGATTATCAAAACATTCCAGCCTCCCCACCATACAATGCAGCAGTAGCTCATACGATGGTTTTTTTAGCAACGAGCGGCTCCTGTGAAATAATCGTTGCGCGCTTCCGTGGCTGTTAATTTGCAACATTCATTGCTTGTTTCTACATAGTAGTTTCTATTATAGTAGCGCACTCAGGATTTAATCTTGGCGAGGGGGGGGGATTGAGTAGGCGATTTAAGAATTCACACTATGCATTGCATACGATCGATAACTGAGCATCTTTCCTTTTTCTTTGGGGGCAGGGCCCCTTTCCCCCCCCTGAGTGTGCCACTGCTTGTTACATCTCTTTAGGTTTGGGTGTTTCGTTAGCTGTGAATTGTAAACTGTTTATACTAATAATTTTCTTGTCAGAGCTTTGATAAAATTCCAAGTATGGTTGCTATTGCTTCAGTGAAAAGAAGTCGCATAAGCTAGAAGTCGCGTTACATTACCTACTAAGAATAAAATAATTAAATTTGCTGAGAATGATGATTCGTAGAGAAGCCATAGGCTAAACCTTCTTGGCACTACTGTTGTTAGATTTGTTAAAAACAAATGTAAAGTTCTTAGTCAAATGGAAAAAAAAGCCACTAGTTAATATTACAGTTATCCGTAAACGTGACAAACTTTTTGACGAAATGAGAAAACTTTTAATGATGCAGATTAGTATGTAAACCGGTCGGCGTGTTACTTTTATCCATGCGATTCTGAATAAGATTTACGTTTCCGAAAATTATTCTAAACTTTATTTTGCGTAACTGACGTGGACAAATGCTTTATTCACGTCATTTACGCACATACATGACTACCTAAAACGTAATTTAGCCATTACATGCATTTTATGCATTCTGATAAAAAAAAAAATTTAAAAAAAGCAGTGCTTCACTATACGAAGGTGGTCTGTAACCTAACGTGTCGTACGACCGGGAATGCGTGTATTATTATTATTATTATTATTATTAGACCTCCCGGGAGTCAACTACTCATATCGGGAGACCCTCCGTTACACACACACACACACAGCTCATCATATTGTGGCTTGAATGCATTCACTGTCTCACACCCACTATACTCCCAAGCAACGCATTCCTATCCCCCCTCAAACTCGCCATCATTTACGATCTTTTTATACAACGTCCAGGGATAGCCTCTCGTTCTCTCCTGACTCCACCCATTCTATGAAAAATCTGATACTCATTATTCCGATAATTATCCCTTAATAATTTAAATATCTCGATGAAGTCCCCCCCCTTGTCCTTTATCCACTAGACTCTACAATGGCATTCCCTCAATCTGTCTTCTTGCTCAACATTCCAGAGACTAGAAACCACCATTAGTCAATCGTCTTTGAATCTTTTACAACTTATCTTCATCTATTTGAAAATCAAGTAACAAAATCTTGGCACAGTAATCCATATGCGGTCTGAATAAAACTTTATAGAATGGAGTCATTACATCTTTACCCCTACATTTACCCTATATATCAGTGTTCTCGGCATCAGTGCCAGAATGCGCTCTGCAGTCCTCACAATTTTAGCAAAATATCGTCAACATTTCAAATCCTTATCCACTAACATCTTTGATATTAGTGGATAAGGATTGAGGTAGAACCTCGTATCTTACACATTATTCTACATATTCCTCACGAAGTGTTAAACACTTGTTACAACGATGCTGCCATTCCGAATCCTCTGTTAAAAAAGTCTTTCCCTTTTTACACAAACCAGTCCTCAGCTGCAGATATGAATTCATATTCTTGTTCCTCTGAAGGTTTTTATTTTTATTTTTTTTTAATTTGGGAGTAGGAAATAGATGCGGCCAGGCAGGGCTGGCTCTACCAAAGGTGAAAAACTTGCATTTGCATGGTGCGTCAAATTTTGGGGGCGGCAAAATTGCTCTAAATTACAAGAAAAATAAATCATAAAAAAAGTCATTTATTCATTGTCTGTTGAAACCAGACTTCAGGATGTCGTTAGCTAAATTTTTACATAATACAACTTCATTGTACTGTATATATTTTTAAAAATCATAATAATTAAAAGAATGTAGTGTTGAAGGGTTCTCTCTCTCTCTCTCTCTCTCTCTCTGTCGCTCTCGCTCTCGCTCTTAACTTATGAATTTTTATTACCTAATGCTGCTATTTAGAATTTTGATCAGAGATGTTGAAGCCAGATTAACAGCATGGCTTTTAAGACGTAATTAAAATGGTGTTTTTTTTTATTTTTAAGGGGAATTGACGGTAAAATTCCTAGGACCGGCCCTGGGGCGAGGTCTGGTGAATATGGTGTTTGAGGTAGATATTGAAATCTTAAATTGTATATTGTGTGTTGGATTTCATAAGCAGGTGCATTCTCCTGCAAAAGCAACATGCATTTGTTTAGTTTTTCATTCAGTACTTCCTTCAGAGCTGCTGTAAGAGTTTCACATTTTTTGAGGTACTTGGTAAGGATTACACCATCCATATCCTAAAAGACAATGACAGGAAACTTCCCTGCTTACTTTTTAGTTCGAAACTTATTTGGCCATTGAGAACCTTTGTGTTTCCACTCCACTGAATGTTGTATGTTCTCTGGGTCATAGTGACGAAGCCATGTTTCATCAACGATCAGAATATGAGCTAAAAAATTTGCGCCTGATTTCTCAAAATAATCAAAAATCCCTTGAGATGACACAGCACATGTTTTCTCTTTTGATCGGCATTCAAACCTTTGTGGACACTTTGCTGAGAGTATCTGCATTTCCAGATTTTGATGGATAATGACACCAACTCGTTCTCTGGATGTCTATAGAGTTTTTGCGATGTTTATGGCTGGCATTTGCTCATCGAGGATCATGGCATGCACTGCGTCGAAGTTTTCAGGTGTGATCGCTGTGGAAGGTCTCCAGCCCAGGATACCCGGCTTTCAATTGTTGGTACACTGGAAGGAACAGTCCCCTAAATTCTCAAGCAATGTTTGGTGAATCTCAGTTGCAGACTTTTCTTGCAGCACGAAAAACCTAACGGTCCGCACCTCTGTGTCTTTGAATTTCTTCAAAACCACTAACATGTTTTCTTACATATCCTAAATGATAAACAATCATTATTACGATTTCAGGACACATAGGTGTTAAAGGGTTTTAAGATATGGTCTTACTTGTGGTTCATATCAGATGATTTAACATCATGTTTGTTCTAGGTGTTTATCAGAACTTTTCAGTCCCCTCCCAATTTGAAAGTAACAAGCTGTACGAGGATACAGCTTGTTACTTTCAAATGGTTCTTTCACCACACCACTAGTGACTTCCTTTTCTGAGATATGAAAGTCAGATGTTGATATATCAACAAGTTCTACATGCTGATTGATATCGAGTTTACTGAATTCCTCATGTATACCTCCAACTCACTTTCCATCACTGTTCCTCCTCCTTCCCCACCGACCTCAAGTTCTGTAGGATGTTATTTTCACGAGGATGAAATCCTTTATGAAATGTTCATTTAACATCTCAACTATATCCGCCTCAGTGGATATCATTCACTGCAACCAGTTTGCCCGCAAACAAATAGCTTTCCGAACGAAGTCGGATAAATAGTAGTTTTCCGTATATAAGTGAATTGAAGATATATCCCTCACAAAACAATTAAAAAAATTTTTTTTGCACACACATCTTCACCCCACATGCCTTGTAATTCATTTTTCGGTGAACTGTATTTTCGATGAATTGTGTTTTCGCTTAACTGCTGATCGGTTAATTGCTTTTTCGGGGAATTGCCTTTCGAGGAATTGCTTTTTCGATTAATTGTTGTTCGATTAAATGATTTTCGATGAATTGATTATTCGGTGATTTGCTTTTCGATAAATTGTCATTCGATAAATTGTCATTCGATGAATTGCGTTCGATGAATTGTCTTTCCGTTAACTGTTTTTCGGTGAACTCTCCGGATACCGATCCAATGCTCATAAGTATTTGCAGATGAATTCCATCTAAGTATAGTATCACTGATTGTTGACGTGGTATGACTCAATTTGCTAAAGAGTTTTGCCTGCAACAAAGCATCCTATCATAATATCTCTTTCAAACTGTGTGAGTTAGTTACCTTTCTTTGCAGCCATTTCACCGGCACTGATTTGGGAGCATCTCATTTCTCCTGTTCATACTGTCTACAGAGACTTGACTCATTACATGACACGATGCAGCTTGCTCAGGAGGGAGTATTCCTTGACTTCTTTCCCAACAGTGTGTGTGCAGTTATATTTGTTTGTTTGGAAAGTGGAAAAGGATTGAATAGTAAAATCTGTCAGAGAATGGATCATGAGGTGTAGAGCATTGCAAAAGGCATTCTGTGATAAGTGGTATTTATTTTCTAAACGAGATCTCCCTGCACCGAAAAAATAACATTTAATTTTTTTATTAGCGATTATCCATCCTTCCTTACATGGATGCAGAAGGCTTTATTTATAACTATACTCCACTTATATTTAGAAGAAACAGAATTAGCAACACCAGAAGCAAATGTAGCCCCATCTGGAGGTATAAGTGAGCTATATTCAGTGAACATTGTTGTTGTTGTGGCTGAAAGAGGAACCTATGTTGGGCACCCTACAAATTTTTCATCCAGTTTTTGGAGTTGAAAGTAATATCTCTTCTTCTATCTACTGATGCCTCACTTTACACGTATTTTTATATCTTTCTTTCAAAAATACCAAACACACCAAATGGCGTACAAAATAACGTTATGTGATCAAAACTTTCTCCCACCAGAGTCATTGTTCGAGTGAGACTTAAAGAAGTGGATCGTTTGTCTGACACAGGAAATTTTTTACATGTTCGGCTGGATGTCAGTGTCTCGACTTTAGAGAGCAACATTAATATATCGTTTATTTCACTATTGAAGTAACTAATGAGCATATCTTTTATGCTGTGAACAGGTGGTGCCTGCGAATAAGTAATGTTAAACTAGTGCTCCCGCATTTCATCGTAATTGTAAGTGTGTTTTGTGCAAAATAAGCAGCAAAATGAAAACTAATATAAGGTACTATGCAGCTGATTACATTAGTACAACTCGTAAGTACCCATAGTCCATTAAATCTGCTATATTTTACAACCAACAAATAACCACGTGAAGGCGCTATACCTACCGTGCGAAGTAAGGATGGCGGCAATAAAGGCCAACCACGGAAGATTACCTCGAGTCCCGTCCGCGTAGCGTTGCCGATCATCACCAATAAACCGACCGATATTACGAAGTGCCACAGCTGCGAAACCGAAGTCAAAGAAAATAAAAAAAAGTTATATTGTGCTATTTCTGTTGCAACTGGCTACATATTTCGTGCACGAAAATAAATGAATCGGCGCACAAGCTTTTTACCGATCTAAACCAGCCCTACTTCTGTACAACGTGCCTCCCTTCCGTAAAACAGATATTAAACCCATGCAAAAGAGTCAATAACCTCTAGCAACAGCTTAATACCATGATCGATACCTTCTCCTCCAACATCGGAAAGTTGGAAACCAAGCTCGAGAGGCTCAACGACTAGCGCCCGACCGCAAGTACGCCGTGCCTCCTAACGAATTTCGTGAACTAATCACATCATTGTTTATTGATGGATAAGAATTTAAAGTTCAAAGGTCACAAAGCAAAAGCTGCAAATACAACTCAGAGGATTATTGGTATTTTGAAGCGAACCTTGACATGTAAGGATAAGGAAGTAATTTTGCCTCTTTAAAAGGCTTTGATAAGACAACACTTGGATTACTGTGCACATATTTGGTCTCCCGGAATCCAAATGGATAAAGAAGCTGTGAAAAGGGTGCAAAGAAGAGTTACAAAGATTATATCCGGATTATGCGATTTAGATTATGAGGACAGATTGCGAGTATGCGGATCACAGACTCTGATTAACGAGAGAAAGAGGGGGTGAGATGATAGAAATCTATAAACTTTTGAATGGGAGTTATAGCATTTCAACTGATGAAATTTTTCGTTATATGGAAAGTGGGGAGAGAACACGGGGACATCCATGGAAGTTAAGGTTGTTCTCAATCAAGAAAGGGTTAATTGCTACGTTTTTCTCCCAGAGAGCAGTGAGTGAGTGGAATAATTTGCCATAAGGGATAGTGAGTGCATCTAGTGTAAATGAATTTAAGGGAATTTATGATAGCTGGGTTGGGTAATTTACAGCCTCCCTCGATGTGTTCTTGACTCCTTGGAGGTCTTAGATATTAATAATAATAATAATAATAATTTCTAACGAAAAAGAACCAGTTTCCCCCAGCATTGGTTTCGATAATATTTAAATTCTCAGACAAGATGAAATTTCCCTTCTCGGAATTACCTGAACATAAAGCCTCTCCTGGCATAAACATATCAAAACCATTGCATGCTCATCTTCCAAAAAGGTTTTCTCTTTGCTCAAGATGGTACTTCACCTCTAAACAGCTGTTAACACTATACAAGTCACAAATCCGCCTAGCTCTCGAATACTGCTCTCACATCTGGAGTGAGGCAAAAGCTCCCTCAAAATGCTTGACTCAATACAGAGGAGAGCAATTAGACTAATAAATGATCCATCCCTCACCAACTCACTCCCCCTACTTTCACATAGACATTTGTTCTCTGCAATCTGTATACTCTATAAATATTTCCATTGGAAATGTTCATCTGAAACAGCATCAATAATTCCCTCACCCTGCACTAAGCACATCGGAACACGTACAGCTGCTGGCCAAGATCCTCTCACAGTACACCTCGAAACCCACAGAACAAGTTTCTTTTCCTCCTGATTCATCCCTGCTGCTGCGGTACTGTGGAATAGTCTTCCCCCAGACGAATTTCTCAAGGAATTCAACATACAGGCGTTCAAATAAAAATCTAAAGAAGTTTTTCCTTTCGCAACCCATCACCCATATACGGTAATAACTTACAATAGGTTGAACAGCCAACCTCCTGTATATGGGCCCAACATAAAAAAAAATATAAAAAATATAAAAAAAGTAGAAAAATGGAATTTCCTGATGGCAGAATATTTGGCAGTTTAGGTAGTCTGATTAATTTAATAATTAAAGCAAAGAACTAAGGCAAGCGAAAAGAAGATTGCTGCTCAGCCTGGATGAATTTATGAAAACCAAACGCGCAAATTACCAACAATCACAAGTTTGCATGACATGAAAACTTGTTCTCTGTATTTTTTTTTTTTGAACATCGGTGATGCAGAACCATAGAGACCAGTCTTAAAAAAAACAATGAGGGCTTTAAATCGGCATAAAATTGCAGGATTCAGCTTAGTGCATGTGGTGTTCAAGATGCAGCTCTGTTTCAGAAGCATTTCAGTTCCGAATTCCAAATTGTAATTTTTCAGCAAATGTCGGTTTTTCAGTGGTGCTTTGGGGACCAAATGCAAATAAATAGATCTGTCTCTTATATCAGGATAATCACTATGACTTGGTGTAAATTGTCACGGCTCTGTTTCGGGCAGTATATTATTTCCCCAGTTGCTTTACAAACTTTGAAAAGCTCAGAGTGTTTAATTCCATTGTTGTTTAAACAAACATATGCTCTGGCACATAATAGTATTCAAAACTCTTTTTGTTCGAGTTACACAGTATATTTTTTTCTGTCAACATATGTTTGAATTTGCATTTAAAAAAGTAATAATAATCGGCTAACGCCTTTTATTCCCTGATAGGGAATAGGCGAGGCCTTTATACCCTATCTAGCTTTTGGAGACCGAGTGGGCAGTTCAATCTCCACCGGTAGCCAATCAGAAATAGCTGACCCAAGGCTATCACTAATTATATGGTGCCACTGATGAAGGGACCGGTAAAGAAGTGCTGCCAATCTCTTGGTACCTAACTCTAACAAGATACGTTACTGTCTGAAATAATGTGGGTACAACAGTCGCTTTTTTTAAGTTTACGGGATGAAAATATTGAGTTTCCAAACATCGAAGATAAGCTTAGAAAAAGTTCCTCCAGTCGGCGACTAGACTTACACCTAAGTGTAACTTCGAGCGACCAAGCGCAGAGGATGCAAGCACCACTTCCACTGAGCTACACAGGCCTCAGTAAAAATAATATTTGTCCAAAATTCCATCATTGCAACAATTGTTTGGCTACTTTCTCTACAGATAAAAGCTACGTTTGTCCACTTTAAAATTACTATACACACTACACGATTGTGCATCATAAACAAGAATGTTATTTGCTCAAGCCGATGGCCCCAAAATTCAAGGGTTGGGTATCTTTTTAACACCAAGAAAATTGTAAAATAGGGTTGTCATGTACCAGTATTGTGAGTAGCTGATTCTCTCAGCCATGAACGGGATTTCTGGGTTAAAATCTGCGTGGATCTGTTTTTAAATGAGTTGTCTTCTGTCAAAAATACCATGAAACAGGCAAAAGATTGTAGAATCCTTCGGATCATTAATCCAACCTAAGAAAACATTTGTGTGATTGCGCAAAATTTTCGTGGGTTTGCGGATATTTCATTTTGGAATATCTCTTTGCCAAACATTTCTATCCTTGGCAGTGTTTGATGTATCGACAAAACTTGCTATCTTTCACGAGCTGTTAAACATCGTATTTCTTGATAGCTTTTCACATCTTCGTGTACCTCTAAGGAAACTAAAATCAAACAGAAGATATCCCTGCCTTCTCTAATAAACACAAAACACTACAATACTTCCCGCAAAATCCAACCGCAACATAATGTTGGCACAGTATGAAAACTGGTAAACTCACTTATCTTCTCCCACCACACAAAATCTCAGCTGCATAAAAATATATCATGATCTCACAAAAATAGACCCACTAGCCAAAGACAGGAAATCCACCCGATACTAAGGTATACAAAAAAAAACTTCTACTCACGCAACCGAGTAAATCCCCCCTTGCAAAACGAACACGTCAGTCTCTCTTCCCTTCCCACTGGCCAAATAGACCCCACTTGCCAGTGATAGGAAAACCACCCGATACTAAGGCATACAAAAAAACCTTCTGCTCACCCTACCGAGTAAATCCCCTCCCCCTTGCAAAACGAAAACTTTGGTGTATCTTCCCTTCCTGCTCTCCTCCTACTCCTGCAAGCTTCCCCTCTCATGTTTCCCCGGATACAACCTGCTTTCCATATTGCTTTCCACCCATGACGAGGGAATCACCCACAAGCATCAAACACATCACCCTCTCTTCCTTCCCTCCTCCTCTATGAACACATCGCCTAAGAATTGTCATCTTTCCTGCTTCAAGAAAAACAGTGGAATAAGAGGTTCTTCTTATGGGACATGCTTGGAGATGTCCCACAGAGTGCCCCCATGTCTTCTTTTGACATTCTGTATATTTTCTTTGCCTTAGTTATTTCTGTTCTCTCTCTTTCTCTCCCCCTGTATTTATATTTAATGTTTCTATTTCAGTATTTATTGGGATTATAGTTTCTTGCATTTCCTAGAGTATTTTTATTGATCATTTTTCTACTTCTTTTCCCTTCATTATTATTATCTTTATTACATAACACCTCCTGGGAGTTCAATGACTACTCGAGGGAGCGTCCTCTCCGTGTCCATCAACCACAATTACCTTCGTCATCTACACCAACCAAAATTACCTTCATCATCTACACCAACGCCATCTACTGCCGACTACCACCACTGGTATTTTCACAATCACAAACATCCATGCCCACGGCAAGATTCGAACCCGCAGCCTTTTGGCTGGAGAGTAACCACTCGGCCAGCCAGGCCTGAAATATGTTTCCTTGTTTATGGCTTATTGGTCTCTTTTCCTATATTTCCTCCATTTATCTTCCTTGTTCTTTCGAAAAGTTTATTGGAATCAAAATGTCATTAAGCCTGTTCAGCATAATTGCAGACTTCTTCAATGCATGTCCTTTTATCATCGCTTACACTTATGTTTACTTACGTGTCTATTTTTTTTTCTATTTTTCTCCTTGTACATTTTATTTATCTCCTTTTACTCTCCTTTATTTTGATTTTGGAGTACCTTTCTTTAACTTTACTTCCATTCTCACTTAAGATCATCGTTTTGTCTGTTATCCATTTTTTATGAACCCTTCCTGTTTTCATACTACTTCTTCAGATGTTTCATTGTATAATTGTTTTACATTTTGTCATTTTTTCTATATCTCATTATCCCTTCACTTTTGTGTTATTGCTTCATTTTTTCTTTAATCATACATGCATAGTTTTCTGTAACATCCTTATTTTTTAGTTTATTTATATTGTACTTGTTTCTCCTGCTCTATGATTTAAATATATTTGTCGCCAGAAGTAAGTGGTCTGTGCCAGCATCTGCTACTCTCCTCGCTCTCACATCGTGTAAGAAGAATCTTCATGTTTTATTTATGGTTATGAAATCTGCTTTCAATCTTGTTAAATCCAGGTTTATTTATGTATATTCTTATGTTGAAATGTGATACTACCTTCTATGGTTAAGCTGTTAATTTGGCAGACATCCGTGAATAATATTTCATTTTCATTTTCTCACAAAATGAAAATGAAAAGGACTCTTTCTAGTCCTTTTCCATCACTATTTTGCATCTACTGTTGTCTTTGACCACATTTGCATTTCATCTCTCAAAAAGTAAAATATCTTGTTTGCTACTCTTGGCTAACTCTCTCTATAGTAGGTCATGAAAATCTTTTTCTTCCTAATTAGCACTGTCTGTAGGGGCTTAGATGTTTATTATAGTAACATTATTATCTGATTTTGAGTCTATTTTTTATATTCTTTCTGATACTAGGTTCCATTCGAATGGTGTGTTTTTTTAATTTACTGTCATCATTAGAGAGACACCACTGCTCTGTTCTTCATCATCAGGGTTTCCAGGTTATATCATATATATGTTGTGATATATGCGTTTGATGTTAATCTGATCACACCGGTTCCATTCCGCCAGGTTTAACTTAATTCTAATATCTATCCATTTCCTTTGCCTTTGGTGCTTTCCCAGATTCATACATTGTCGTGATGTTAGAACACCCATTTTTAAATGTAAGATTAGTTGTGAATATATCCTTACCAAGAGCCTTCTGCCTGTGGTTCCTCTAAGACAGCTTTCGACAACTTGCATCGTTGCCTCTGGTGATTCTTCGGCAGAACTAGTCCAATTTTGTTTTAATAATTGAGGGTTCTGTAGTAAGAGAGTTTCAATGCATTGTGGCTGTCCGCCAGAAGTACAACCCTCCTCCTTTCTCATCAGGGCTTGGGATCGGCAAATGCGGAGTTCCTGAGGATAGTGCTAGTGTGCTATAAGTTGACCAAGCTCTTCTGAATGAGTTCCATATAAAATAATAACAATAAAATAATAAAACCGTTACACATTACTTTTTAAAATTACTCTGTATCAGTAATCCACTATATCCAGCAGCTGGAGCAGAGTTGTAATATGTTTTGAAGTGCGTGATGGTGTGGGGAGTGACTAATATTAGAGGGATAATGAAAAGTGCATTTTTAATTGAAAAGCATATGCATTGGAGTCGAAGACTATCAACTTCCTAAAAGAAACCAATGTACAACTAACTTGAAGGTTGATAAGAAATTAGGTCTGGTCTTCTCTTGTGAGATTTGAAAGAAAGGGTGTTGAAAGTTTATTTTTCACTTGGTTAGATTATAATAAATTTAGTTTAATCCTTTATCCAAGTGTGAGCAAACAAAGTTTGCACCAGAAAGTATCTTCAGGACTGGAGTAAGGTGGTGCAACACCAGGACGACTCCTTACAAAGGTGGAGCAAGACTCTATCACTCCTACTCAGTATCTCCCATAATGCAAAACGCATCTCCTTGAGGATATGTCTAATGTTATGCATTAGGGGGAGGGCCACTACCCAGACTAGTTTCGACCTTTATTGAGGTCTCTTCAGTGGGAGCCAGGCCCAATGTTATGCATTAAGGGAAGTTGCATTATATGGGAGATACTGAGATAGGAGTGATAGTAGCTTGCTCCACCTTGAAGAGACTGGCTCCCACTGAAGAGACCTCAATAAAGGTCGAAACTAGTCTGGTTAATGGCCCTCCCCTTAATGTATAACATTAGACATATCCGCAAGGAGATGTGTTTTGCATTATGGGAGACACTGAGATAGGAGTGTTGGTTTCTTGCTCCACCTTTGCAAGGAGTTTTCCTGGTGTTGCACCACCTTACCCAAGTCCTGAAGATACTTTCAGGTGCAAACTTTGTTTGCTCACACTTGGATGAAGGATTAAACTAAATTTATTATTGAAAGAAAGGGAATATGAAAAAAGGAACATTAGATGTGCCAACAATAAGGCTCAGACTACATAATGCATGCAGTGCATACACTATATTATAGAATGAAAAAATCATTCTGCTTCTCTATGAAGGTGCTGTGAATATACATTTCTGCATATTCGAAAGCTGTAATTTACGCTGCTTTCATGTTTCAGTAGCAAGGCATAGCTATCTCTTAGCAACCTTCCGATCGTTATTGCATGTATTTATATGCAATAGAAGATGACATGTTTTTAGTTTACTGTTCAAAAATTAAGATGTCGTCAGGGAGTGAAAAGCGATAATTTTTGCCCAATTTTTCTACAAACTGATATGCACGTGATTATATGTTTTATTAGTGTTAAGTACGGTAAACAAAAGCTCTTTGAAATTATGGCAATTGAAGTACATGATGATACATAACTAAACAGGGTGTGAGTATTATTAAATGTTATTACATCAAACTACAAAATTACACCAGTCAGTTTACACCTCATCATGGTAGATCACTTTCTGTCACACTGTAATACACAATCTACTATAAGTTGACCAATTTATAGCACACAAACATTTACCTTGACTGGGCAACCATTTTCATCTGACATCTACCCACCAACATGGAAGCAAGACTTTATGCATCCTGTATTTAAAATGTGAGATGGTCAACCGTCAGTCCCATTGCTCTAACCTCAGTAATTTTAAAAATAATGGAGAAGGTCATCAAGACCTGCTTCTTATGTGGAGGCCCATTAAGTAATTAGTAATCACCAGTATGAATTCTACCATTCATGTTCTCCTTGCTAACCTTACCAAACTTCAAAACAGGCCATTGAAAATATTTCTTATTGATATTTCCAAGACATTTGATCGCATCTGGTATAAAAGCCTTCTCAACAAGCTACTGTCTTTCACTTCCCTGCTCTTTATGATATGATTGGATTGCCAGATTTCTCTGTTTGTTCGTTGCATTGCATGATGGATGACTTCCTGTTATCAGATTATTTTATCAATGCTCAAGTAGCCCAAGGATCTCTGAACACTGACGCATTCTCATTTACATTAATGACCTTCCTCTCTCTCTCTCTCTCTCTCTCTCTCTCTCTAACTTAATCGTAATTGTTTTGCTGAGATCATTATTCTTCGTGCAAGTAACCCTGTAGTACTCAAATAATTCATCACGATTTTCCATAACCAGTACCTTAATCATTGATCTTCTCATCATTCTCAGCTGGGACTGAAGAAAACTTAGCGAAATTCAATACATAATTAATTCTCCTGATTCCTTCTCACGCATAGACCACATCACCGTGCAGATATTCGAAACCAAAATCGCAAAAAATAAGTTGTTTACACCTGGAGCGTCTTATGTCTGTGTTCATGGTTTGCTTGTTCCGGGTGGACGAAAAATCCGAGTTTCTGAGTGGAAAATCCCCTACCTCCATATGAGAGCAACTATCTTGCCTTTCATCGAAAGTGCCCAGGTAAAGTTTCTCACGTCATCTACCGGAATGGAACCCAGGTCTTTCCGACCAAAGGGTTTCGTCTATATCGGTTGAGCTACAGAGGATCTCACATATTTAATATGGAATATTATTCCATAGGTGCAGTTTCTGCATTATGCCTTTTTATAGATACTGTATTGATGAGCATTGCTCCACTGAAATAGAACTAATTATTCCGTTGCTTTTCTCTAATCATCTAAGAACTAGGCTAGCCATTCCTTCATTCCATCTACTAGTGCAGTTTGAATTTTATTTTTTTTTTCATATCGCTCCCACCCAAGAAAGGTTTTTATAAACCTATAGTGCATTCATATTGTAGGAATGCTGAGCTATTTTTTGCTACTTTTATTAATTTTATAGATGTTTTGTATTTTTTTAATCATTTTTACATAGTATGAAACCATGCTGTTGAGCAGGGATCGGCAACTGGTGGCCTCCGGGCCGCATGCGACCCAAACGTGCATTTTTGGCAGCCCATAATAGGTTGACCATACTTACATGGCATGTGGTTTGTTATGTTGAATTATTTTAATAATACATTTTATAATATGAATAATAAATTAAATATCATTTTATACTTATACTTCGTGATATTGCCATGCAACTTGGCACGAGTGAACTGTGTGAGTCATCATAAGTGGGGATAACAAATGCGACTTCATCCGACGACAATCGAGATTTTGGCGCACTTTTCCTTGATCCGTCTTTTAATATAATACAATAATATCAACTATTATTTTCAGATGATATATATTTGTTAAAAATATTTTCAAAAAGTGTTCAAGAAAACGTAGAATTGCAGATGTAGGAAGAAGGTTTATTGATGCATGGAACAGCAAATACTTTATTGAAAATGGGGGTATTCTATTTCTATCAATGAAAGACGTTATGGACATCGTAATGTAACTGTAAGTTACATCCGACGCAACGGTCTGAAACACCGCCAATTTCAAGAATTCTTGATAGAAATAGAATCGGAGTATGAGGACGTTATCTACCCAGCTGTTAGATGGTTAAGTAGAAGTACTGTGCTAAAATCAATTTTTAATTTATATGAAGAAATAGATATTTTCATGAGGGAACATGAAAATACTGCTCACAACTATCGGATAAAAAATGGATTATGTCTCTTGCATTTACGGTAGATATTACAACGTATCTTATTGAATTTAATGTGAACCTGTAGGGCCAAGGTAAATTACTAGTCGAAGTGTTTTCTGACATAAAAGCTTTTGAAGGGCAAACTATTCTATTGAAGAAACATATGATGGAAGAAGGTCTACATCATTATATATGTTTCAAATCTGCATCTACAATTGATGGCAAACACAAAACGAAATTTTTGTTAGTACTATTGAAGATTTACAAACGGAATTTTCAGCAAGATTTGTTGATTTTCATAAAAATAGCATCGAAATGCGATTATTTTTGAACCCTTTTAATGTCGACTTTGATGACGTACCAAACCAACTACAGATAGAAGTTTTGGAACAGAATGAAACATTGAAGAACGCATTTTCATTAGAAAATGTTGAAAAATTTTATCGAGCCTGTGATGCAGTTGGGTACTGCTGTGAAGTAGATTTAATCAAGGGATTTTGATTCCCTCCTTATCGAAAAGTAATTAAATTCTTCGCTCATCCCTTGACATTCTCTGAGTGGCATGATTTATCACGTTTGGAGGTCAGCTGTAGTTGGTTTATATGATTTTGGAGGTCACGTGATAGTTCAAGACACGACTTCCTCTCCGACGTAATTTTAATCTTCCTTATCAAAAAGTAATTAAATCCATTCTTCTCTTGACGGTTCGCACTGGTTGGACTGGTTTCGTTGCGAGATCACCTATAGTTGACGTTTCATGTTTGTAAACTAAGTGATTCATTTTCTGTGCGCCTCACTAATGGGGGAAAAAGTCACGTGACCGTGTGTTTTTAATAAGAAAGTAGACTAGTGTCTAGTTCTTGAAATGTTTCTTGAAATCATCTCAGTATGTCTGAGGCTACTGCTAAGTACTCGTACTTTCTTATTAATGGAGTATGTTTACATTTATCTATGTCAGGGTTAGATCCTGAAATATGTATCGAATCCCATTCAGTTACAATAGTTTTTGGTGGTTCTAATGTATGGAATGTATTCAGATTTCAGCTTCCACCAGTGGCGGCCGCTGAAAATTTTAAGTGGAGGTGCTGCATATACAAAAAAAAAAAAAATTTCTAATCAGTAACGAATTTATTGATAAATAAATTTACATATTAAAAATTGCTTTATTAAAAATATTTCATCCTCATCACGAACAAACACCAAAACACCAATAATAAAAGTTTCGTGTAGATAGCAATGACAAGCGCAAACGAATATCGGCGTTAGACCGCAGTGCTTCGTGTAACGATAATTGAAAAAATATAATTCTTTTCATATTTTCAACAGTGACACTCGTCATAATTCAGCCTTGTATCTATAATAAATAAATAATTAGATCTTATTTTAACAAAATAAAATAAGATTGACAAAAAATAGTTCACCACGCACATGCACCAATAATAAACGTTTCATATCTCAGAAATAACGTGCGTAATGATACTAAAAATACACTGCCGTTTGGGCAGTGTCTGAATGACGTAATGTGCAATGACAAGCGCCAACGAATATCGGCGTTAGATCGCAGTGCATTTGTTTCGTAATCTAAAGCGTTAATCGAACAATTCCAATGATTAACTATTCAATCAATGTGGAAACATAAGCTGTAACCTTTAGCAGGTTGAACTGCATTTATATAATGTTGTAAGCATTGTTATTATTTATAAACACAAACAAAATTTAAATTTTTCATTTTTTTCTGGGGGTGCTGCAGTGTCGCAGTGCTTATATACGGGCGGCCACTGGCTTCCACAAATCAAACGATGTCTGCAGGAAAATAGAGGATGGGAATTTTCTCTTCCCTCCTGCACCATGAGAGTGGTTGAAGGTCTTGTTCGTTTTATTCGTGGTGATGGATGGTATAGGGTGATCCAGATGTAACTTTGACATTGATTGATTGTGCAAGTAGTACTTCCCAGCATCTTGATGTTTTGAAAGCAAATGCTAATATGTTTCATCATATGTCAGAGGTTCTTACATACAATTTCAAAGATGTTTCTGTAAATATGGGTTTGGAATCTGCTTCTTCTCTGATGGATAGACAGTTCTTGGAAGTGTTATCCTCAGCAGTGAAATTCTATTCTCCGTTTTCAATGATAGAGGGATGTGAATTGTTGTGTAGTAAAGAAGGTGTTGAAAGCACTTTACAGATGTATTGCATTTTTATGTAATGATTTCTCATTACATCCACATAGCTATTTGCGTTCATTATTGTCTCTCATTTAAATATTTGTCTAATAAAATGTATTTAACTTGAACCAGTGTCTGTCTGTTTATTTTATGTCAAGATGTCTGCAAATGATGAGTTGAGTAAAATATATTACAATTTGTCGAATCTGGGAGGATTTGGAAGTATATAATCTTGGCAAAGACCTTCTCGCCATAATATCAGAGATGTAAAACGATAGGAATTTTTAGTTTAGTGTCAAGAGATGTCATCACAATTTTTTTATATTCACGTTTTCTTGTCAATAAGTAACATTAGATAATTTTCAAAAATAATTGATTACTGGATACCAGTTTTCCTCACTTTTTTTTTCTTTTCGTTCCCTGCTTTAATTTCGCAATAGTAATGGCAGTACGATTTGGTTTTTTGCAATCGTAAGCGTTTTATGCATGCATCATTAAGCAGAAATCTATATATTTTTAGAGAAATATATATATATATATATATATATATATATATAACCCATTCAATTTGATTTGTCTATAATCAACAAGTGCTTCTATGTCGTTCTTAAGATCTTAGAAATTCATTACTTTTTCAATTAAATGTCAACTTTATTACAAATTCTAAGCAGAATAACTGAGGGGAAAAAATTCTGTGTGAATTCACTGTGACTTCAAAATTAGATGTGGTCTTACTCTAATATGGAGAACACATCAAGACACCAAAATATGTTCATTTAAGTTTACAAATACACATTTTATTTGACTGAAATATTATTTACAAGATTGTACTTTTTCTGAATCTTACATACAGAAATAGGGGGCTTGACATCACCATTGCCTGTGGTGTCAACATTTGTGGGTGTCATCGCTTAAAACTACTCTATCATCTAAGTGAAATTTTGGTTTGGCAGGTTCCTGTTGAGTTCCTTACAAATATTTCCAAGCACTATTCCTCATTGTGAATGTTACATGTGGCATTTCACTGATGAGACGTGTGTGATTGGTTGTTTCTGATACTGCTTCCCTATGAGAGTACATATTTCACAGCACACACATGTATGAGCAGTAGTAGTAGTACTATAAAATCAATCAACTGGAGTTTTAGGAATGATTCTTGATTTTCACCTACAAAGAAAAAAAAATCTTATTAGTAGTGATGGAAAAATTAGAAGATTACTATAATCCTAATCCAGCAAGTAGTTTTGGCAGTATCAAAACTTTACAGAAATATACAAAATTACCACATGTAATCGTAAAAAATTGGTTAGCAATACAGCCTACTTATGTGGGACATAAGCCCATTAGAAGAAAGTTTAAACGTAATCAAATCACAGTCTCGACACTTTTACACACTTTTCAATGTAATTTGGCAGATATGTCATCCCATGCAAAAGAGAATGGGGGCTTGTGTTTCCTCCTTGTGTGCATTGATTGTTTTTCCCGATTTGCGTAGGTACGAACACTGGAGAAGAAATCAGAAGACGCTGTTGTTAATGCTTTCGAGTCTATTTTTAAAGAAGTGCTACGTTACATAAACGCAGATCAACGAAACGAGTTTTTTATCAAGAATGTTCGTGCATTGTTTAAGAATCATAATATTCATTTCTACACGACCAGGAGCGAAATGAAAGCACCCATTGCACAAAGATTTATTAGAACATTGAAAATCATCTGATAATCCATCTACAAATGGATGATATTTACTAAAAGTAAAAGTTGTATTAAATTATTGCCGTGCGTACTTATAACCTCACTCCACATCCTACATTCGGTATGGCTCCTTCAGAAGTTAACATTCGCAATGAGGATAGTGCTTGGAAATATTTGTAAGGAATCCAAGAGGAACCTGACAAACCAAAATTTCACTTAGACGATAGAGTAGTTTTAAGCAATGACACCCACAAATTTAGAACAGCGTTTTAGAGTAACTGAACATGAAAACTGTTCGCTATTCCACAGGTTTTTAAAAAGAAATGCAGTAGTATATAGAATTCATTGTTGGGATGGAGATATGGTTGATGGAGCGTTCTATGTTCACCAACTGCAAGAGGCTGATATTCCAAATGAACTTTATGCAGACGTGTATCTAATCGAACGTGTACTTAAGCAGCAAAAGCACAAAGGAAAGCTTCAGCATTTTGTTAAGTGGCTTTGTTATCCCTCCTCTTATAAGTTTTGGGTTGGTAGCAAAGATGTTTTACTTAACCCTTCCCAGTAACGCCAGCATGAAAATGTTTCCTACTCATATACAAACGAAATATCAAATGGAATTACCACATAACATGAAACTTGCAGGTAAATGGGAAGTTGCGTTGCCAAAATTCAGCTTCCGGGAGAATTCAATGAAATTGAATCCAATGAGTTGCATACGATACGGGGAGGAGGAGGAGGAGGAATTAATGTCATCAACAACAACAACATCACAGGAAATAACGTTTTCGAAAGATCTAAAGAAGGATTTTGCAAAATGTTCAAGATTCCCGATGGCAGTTACAAATCACCCTCTGAACGTCTTCAAGCAGTGATTGGTGTGAGTTGTGTGATAACTGGAAAAAAAAAACCCAAACAACACCATATCTATTACGCTCCCAAAAAATTATAACCTTTGGTTTCTGAAGGAATCCCCAGGTTTGGGACTTCTACTTGGTTTTAATCAGATTGGTGTAAGGCTTAAAGGCACAATCACTGGTAAATATCTGATTGTTATAAAGAGAGTGGTATAGCTGCATATTTTGTTTATTCTGATTTAATCGAAGAGCAGTCACAAGATGTTTAGTGCAACACCAAGTGTTACTTCGTTTTTCATCACCCTGATTATTATCCGTTATGAAAACAAGCATTTCAGTCAATCAGCAAATGAAATTCGTTCTGACAGTGACGAACTATTTCACTTTCGTGGTGGTAAGACAATAGTCATATTACACTTCGTCCAAGTGAAGGATGACTGATTATCTCAGATACCACACACTGCAGACAGGGGCTCAAGTATTTGCGGGGCCACCAATACAGCATGGGTATGGATTAGGTAGCATTTTCAGAAGTTCCTTCTCATTTTTAAGTCCACTTTTAAAACAGGCAGCTCAAATTACCGGTCATCAAGCCTTAAAAGCCGGTCACAAATGATAGAAGATGTATTGGAAGGGAGGGTACTTGTATGTCATTACTTTATAAACAGAGCATCAGAAGCTGGGGACACCACTGCCGAAAAAGCTCAGAGCCGATTACTTCAGAGAGGTCAATGAAGCAATAAGAAAAAAACGAATACGGAAAAGCGCAAGCGAGATGACATCTTTTGCTGAGGATATGATGTCAGAGTTAAATCTTTTTTTTTTTCCTGGCCTCGTGTCAACGTATGTCTGGAAAGAAGTTCTTATGTCACATACCGCCAATATCGTGTACAGACAGTGGAGGACCCATGGAATTATGTGTACCAGGTACATCTGAAGAATACTTGGATTTGGGAAAATCATACCTACGCATTCGTGTGCATATCATTGACAATGAGGGTCAACTATTGAGATTCTTCATTTGGAGAATCTTCAATAGTTTACCCTCATGGAGAAAAGTGTCATAAACACTTTTCTTCATTCCCTATTCAATCAAATTGACTTTTTTTTCCCAAGACAAATTAGTGCATGCCCCATCAGACACGTATCATAATAGGGCTTATATTGAAAAGCTGCTAAATTATGACAGGGATGCTTAACGAAGTCAACTGAAAAGCGAGCTGTTTGTTAAAGATGACATAGCTAATGTTAGTGATATTTTTACCAAAAGTGAACGTGGGATGCTTAGACGACAAGTCCGAATTACCCAATCGAAACATGTAGAGATGCTTGGACGATACATGAGAACAACATCACAGTGCTGAAATCATGCATCAAGACAGGTACTTGATCAACAAACTTTGTGTTCGTGTTCATTTGATTCGCAGTTTTCCTGAATTTTGTTTACTTGCTGCAAGTGCAGATGCTAATGCAATAGTGCAAATTGAAGAAGTGTGTATTAGACAAGTCATCATGTTTGACTTGTCTAATACACACTGGCTCACCTGTGTGTATTAGACAAGTCAAACATGATGTATCTCATCAATCGAGTGCAAGTGTGTTATTTTTTTATTCCAAGGGCATGTCTGATGCCACACAAGACAACCTGTGTCTATGTTAATTTCCATCTAGACTAATTATTGGATTGGTGGCTAGTAATGAATTTATTTATGATGATTTAGCTATTATGATGTACTGTAGTCCGCGCGATTAGCCTAGTGGCTTTGCTTTTCGCAACCATATGACTGGGGAAGGAGTGTCCAAGGTTCAATTCCCGTCGACGACGTGAGGAGCTTCGTCATGCATAACCAAGTGTTAGCCGGTCTTGAGATTGGACAGCAGGGTTTTTCCGCCAGTTTATCTGAGGTTTTTCATCCCGCAAGCAAGCAAACCGGCCCAGTCAACACACAGGCTTCAGTCATAAATACTTACGCAAGGAAGGCAACGGGAAACTACTTTGCATCACTATCTCCCTAGTAATCAGCTGCAACTCTCTCAAGAGAGGAAGCCACAGGATCTGATCAGATGTACTGTAATCAAAAATAACAGTGAGTAATGAACATTTTCATTATTAAACTCATTGGAAAGTGTTAACAGTGTAAACTAAATCTTGTGAAATATTTTTAATTACGTTTGAATTTTTCTCTATGAATGTATTTAGAAATAATAATTCAGTCAAATAATCTATTTGTAAATTTAAATGAATAAATTTTCCTGTCGTTGATGTGTTGTCCATATATAAGTTAGACCATGTCTAATTTTGAAGTCACAGTGATTTCACACACATGTTTGCCCAGTTATTCTGCTTAGAATTTGTAACAAAGTTAACATTTAATTAGAAAAAACTAATTAACTTTTAAGTAAGAGAGCCTGTGTAGCTCCGTGGATGTGGCGTTTGCATACCACCGCGCTTGGCCGCACGAAGGAAGTCTTGGTTTCGAGTCTAGTCGGCGACTAGAGGAAATTTTTCTAAGCCTTTTTTCGACCGGTTCCCGAGTTAGTCGATCTCTGGCACGGGCAAGCAGGTTTTTCCTCCCGGAAACTCGGGTTTTTCGTCCTATAAACTCAAGAAAATCGACCGTAGAACCCACATTATTTCAGACATTAAATATATTGTGTTAGGGTTAGGTACCACGAGATGGCGGCACATTTGAGCCGTCTCTCTTCACTGTGTACCGCTTAATTAGTGATAGCCTTGGGCCATCTATCTCTGATTGGTACCAGTGGAGATTGAACTGCCCACTCAGTCTCCAAAAGTTAGATAGGGCTAAATGGCCTCGCCTACTCCCGTATAAACGGGAATAAAAAGGCGTTAGCTGATTTTTTTTTTTGATAAAAATAACATAGAAACACTTGCTGATTATAGATAAATCAAAATATTTGGATGCATTATATATATATATATATATATATATAAGATTATTGGAAACGTACATATTTCTGCTTAATTATGCATGCATGAAACATTTACAATTGAAAAAAATCAAATCGTACTGCCATGTGTTATCACTACTGTGAAATTAATGTGGGGAACAAAAAAGTGGGGAAAACTGATATCCAATAATTAATTATTAAACATGTCAGGGAATTAAAAAAAAATTGTGAGTGTGTATGTGTGTGTTAGTGTTTGTAGGGGTCATGGGGGGGACACCACTTATATTATTAGTATGTGACACATCCAGGGAGTTCAAAGACTCATCTAGGGAGAGTGTGCCAACAACATTAAACGATTGATATCCCTTTCAACTACTAACCGCACTCAAGCAAGCTTAACATTTTACGCGACTCATTGGAAAGAGGTAAGAGAGGCTACAAATCGACCAACTATCCAGTGCTTAATTATTTTAGAAAATGTCTAATTGCTACCTATTGACAAGAAAATGTGAATGTAAAGAAAAAAAAACAACTACTGACACTATCTAAAGAAATGAAATACCATACACTTCTATTGGACAACTCTTTAAGTAAAATTATAATAAGAATTAACTCACATAAAATATTATTTCTTATAATTTTAAGTAATATGTATACTCACGTTATCTCATTACTGAAAAATTGGTCAATTTTTGCTGCCACCTATAGACAAATATTCTCCTGGAGTTCCACAGTTGAGCTACATATTCCAACATGTGACTAAAATTCCTCCTAGAATTCCAATCTCTAATCATTACCCATAATGCCACACCCAAATTAAAGTCTCACATGATGTCATTGATAGATGGCAGCACTAGGGCACATCCCAGAATTCCATGCTCTAACTTTTACCCAGGATTCCATGCTCTAGCCATCACTCAGTATTCCATGCGCGAACCAAAAGACATAATGTGAAGTCATCGACAACTTTGGTCAACAGACCACATCCCAGAATTCCACAATCAAACCATTACCCACAATTCCACATTTGAACCAAAAGACACAATGTCTTTTGAGATTGTGCCTTTTTGACACATAGAGAGATGGGTCTCCTCCCAGGGAAATTCCAAGGATTCCATACTCTAACCCTTACCCATAATGCACCAATACAACCACACAAAAGAGGATGCTCACACAATTCATGCATCCAGGATGCAGATGACATCACAGATGCCCACTACAATGACGTCATGAAACTACATCTCAAAAATGAAATCATTTATCTACTTCTGATCAATGAAGTCACTTATCTACATCTGATAAGAACAGACAGGGATGGCAGTGACATCACTTCCCCCGTTTACCCTACCCCTGTTTGGTTAGTAGTGACCAGATAGTACTAATATTTCAGGAGATTTAAAATAAGATAATAATAATAATAATGATATTTCTATTTCAGATGTTTCACAGACGAAATATAAAGGAGAAAGAGACCAATCATCGTGGCAAGAAGATTGCTTGGATTAAAACAAAGAAAATGGCTAAAAATATTGAGGAAATTTCAAAAATCAAATATATTATCATGAAGATTAAAAAATCGAAGTATTTGATATGCTTATTTTGTTTAATTGGTTTTGTGTACCAAGCAACTCAGTTTCTTCGAATGTATCTGGCTTATCCAGTGTTGCTAGATATACAAGTTTCAACTCCAACTTACGTTGAATTACCAGGAGTGACTTTCTGCAATCACAGTCCGTAAGTAATAGTAATAATACCTATATACTAAAAAATAATTTTAATCATTTTCAATGTGATATTTGAATAACTGCTTTCTCTCTCTGATGTTTCTAATTAAGTGCTGAGATAGGTCACAATGATCATAAATCCTCAACATACAATTTTTTTTTTATATATATGATATCCCTCAAAAAAGTCATAAATCGACACTATTGTCGGTTGGACTAAGGAGTATTATCTCTATTTTTTAAATTAATTTATATATTTTTTTTTGTAATCTGGAAATCATGTTCTAGAGTCTACACCAAATAGCAAACATTATTCCATCCACTTCAGGCTGCTTCCTAATGGAGGAACCAAGGTACCTTTGTGTGGCTAAGTTGCTTACAATGCTGTATTCCATAGCTATGCGTTCAACAAGGCAAAATGAGAACCCTGTCTTGCTTAGAATCCCTTGAACAACATTATCCCTCCATGATTTATCTTCCTCTTGACTTGCATGGAGATGTCTCTATTATCCATCCCTGCAATTCCTACAAAGTAAATTCTACTACCTCCAGGATAACACCACTAGATTAACAGTGGATTCTAGAATAAATGTAATTTAGTCACAACCATCAGCTGAGGGAGAAGGTATATTTCATTCATTGCAATAAGACCTTTACTGCTCAAGCACGCCTACACTATCTACTAATAATTGACCACTCTACTGATATTTGAAGTTATGGAACATTCCAAGTTTGATAATAACATAAAAACCTGTGTACAGATAGAAGGAAGCAGTATTTCATGGGAGCAATTGAATTCATGTGGTATGGCAACACAACATGAACTCAGTAACTTCAAGAGAGGTGTCATTGTGGGTTGTCGCATGTCCATACTTGCCATTGCAGCTCAACTGGAGCATTCAAAATCAATAGCTGGCGATGTGTTCAACAAATCGAGACGTCCTGGCATCACTAATGCAGAAAATGGTTACCAGGAACAGGAGGATGATAAAACCGGTCGCATGCAATACTGGCTACAATCAGCACACAACAACCATAATGAGTTTCAGAGCATCAGTAACACTATTTTCAGCACTAATACTGTATGGCAGAACTCTATTTGCTGATTTCCACGGAAGAGCAGTGGCACACAAGCCAAACATCACAACACCGAACAATGCGGGTCGTCTGGCCTGGTGCAAACAGTGTGTGAACTGGACGACTGACTAGTGGAAATGGTACTCTTGAGCGATGAATCAATGTTCACCTATTTATAATCTGATGACTGGGTGGCGTGGTGGATGCTTGTTACCAGAATGTATTGTACCCCAGAGTAAAGTGTTATGGTGGGAAAATAATGGTATGCTGTTGTGCATTTTGTTGGTTTGGAGGGACCACTGGTCATTGTCCTTGGTTCAATAATGGCAGTTCTGTACCTGAATATTCTGGATAATCAGGTGCTGCCTACACTGTGGAATTTTAATGGAACAGCTCTGTGTTACTATTAAGACGACAGTTCCCCCATGCCAGATACCTACAGCTGTTATGGAACAGTGTGAAGAGATGGGTGTTAAACGACTACCCTGCTCTGTGCAGAGTCCTGTTCTCAACCACATCAAGCGCCTGTGGGAGGAATTGGTGGGCTATTTAGGTCCAGAAATGTAGGTTCTCGATCTGTCACTGTACTCAGTGCTGCTTTGGTTTAGAAATGGAAATAAATTCCAGTTGTTGTCTGCTTTACATTGATGGAAAACCTTTCTCAAAAGGAGCAGGAGGTGACCCAAGCCAGATGTGGACATACCCAATATTAGGGTTCAATAGCTGCTATCAATTTTAAATTGCTAGTGTCCAGACAATTATTGGTAGATAATGTATATATGCATCAGTAAGTTAAACATTCGTTCATTCCTATGAACTTCAAATCTCCCTATAACATCACCTGTCAAAGTAACTTGGTTCAACCAGGACCATTATCACAGAGACACTTTGTCTATCCAGAATGTCAGAAAGCCTTTCCCACCGCCATTGGTCTTAACATTCACTGCCATGCGAAACATCCCATTGCTGCTAATGCTGAAGTATATAGTGAATTGACAAAAGTATGATTGGATAATAAGGAGGTACTTCGGCAACTTTCAGTTCCCTACAACATCCAGCTATAAAAATATCTTAGTCCAACAAGGAAGATCATCTCAAAGACAATTTTTCTGCCCAGATTTTCAGTGAGCATTTACACCTCTATCAGTCTTGGTGTTCAACATTCAAAGCAAGCCATGCTTTGCATCCGATCCATCCATTAGCATCTTATTGCATTTTGTGAAGCCTCATTATTTATAGAGGATATAGTGCATGTTAATGAAGTTTTGCAAAGCTTCTGCCATGGCAAACAATAGATGCAGTCAGATTGCATCGTAAATTACCATCTTACAGAGAATGATAATAATGCAGGAATCTCTTAGAAGATCCCACAAAAGCAGGTAATATCCCAGACCTATTGCTCCAGAACAGCTTCATCTATGTTCATCTTCAAGTATGCCTTACAACATCTCAGGATCAGCTTTCCCTCCCTCAGCATAGGTAGAGTATTTTAAAGAGTATTATTAGAATGTTGGTAAATGAAGTATCTATTACAACAAAGTTTAATCGTTATTTTGAAATGGAATTTTCCAGACTAACCTACTAACCGGTAGGATGGAACTTTCTATCCTTACCAGTTATTAGGGTATCATCCTTAATCATCTGTTTGATACATGCTGAAAGAAGGAAAGTATTTCTTATGCCCACATGCAGGCATTATACAAGAAGAACAGAAGCGGTGGTATTCTTGCAATACTAGATAGAGCACCTCCTCCAAGTTAAGTGCATCAGGTGTTTGTCAACTTTGGAGGAATGTCTTTTCGATTCTGCTACACACCTCCCTGATTTAGTGCTTCCTTCTGTTTCAAGTCTATTCCAGAAGCATAAGTTTTTTTATCTATCTTCTTTTGATGAAATAAAGCATTCACCTTCAGCCACTTCATCATCTGCAGTACCAGACAACTTTACTGCTGAGGTCTGTGTAGTCCTTGAAGATTAATCTACTTCTCTTTATTAAATGTATACCATAACATCTTCACTAGTCAGATGTAAGAGGAATGGTCCATGGTCGAGCAGCTGCCCATAAACCAAACATTTCTCCTATGAATACTAAGCGCCGACTGCAGTGGTGTAAAGAGCGATGCCACTGGGCAAATTGAAACGTGTGATTTGGAGTGATGAATCAAGGTATTCCATGTGTCAGTCCAATAGGGGGGTCTGGGTGTGGCGAATACCTGGAGAACAATTCCTGTAAGCATGCCTGGTGGCAATAGTGAAATTTGGATGAGGTAGCATTAGAGTGTGAGGGTGAGTTTCATGGAATGGACTTGGCTCTCTTGTAACACTACACGGAAATCTAAATGCAGAGGAGCACAAGGACATTTTCACCCGTAGCATACTGTCTACAGTAAAAGATAAATTCTATAATGATTATTGTCTGCATCAGCATGGCAATGCTCCCTTCCATAAAGCAAGGTCTGTGAGGAAATCGTTTGTGGACAATAACGTTCCAGAAATGAACTCGCCGGCGCAGAACCTGATCTGAATTTCATAGAACACCTTTGGGATGAATTAGAATGCTGATTTCGCTCCATACTCCAATGAGCCATATCACAAACTGCTCTGTCTACAGATTTTCAGGAAGAATGGGCTTCTATTCCTCCAGAGACGTTCAGCTACCTGGGGATAAATCTCCCTGCAGAGGGGAGACTTTTCCCCAGCAACAACAAATGCTCCCATGTCAGAAAGATATTCCACTACGATCACACCTGAAAACATTCTTGATCCCTAGCCATGATCCTTGATGACAGAGAAAAAGCAGGCAAAAACATTGCAAATATATAGATATCCAGTAACAAGTTCGGGTCATTATCCAGCAACATTTGCACGTGCAGAGACTTTCAGCGAATTGGGTCCCAAAATGTCTGCCTATTTCCTATTCCAAAATTTAAAGAAACACTTGAAAGTAACAAACTTTACCTCAGATGATGATCTACAGCTGAGGACTGCTTTGTGTAACACGGTTAAGACTTCCTTCTGAGAGTATTCCAAATGGCAGCAGCGTTGTAACAAGTGCATAACACTTCTTTGGCAATATGTAGAATAATGTGTATGTTAAGTGGTTCTGTCTCAATTCCTTCACAGTGATTATCACAAATTTTCAGCATACCCTCCTAAGGTTTAAAAGCTTGGGAAGGACAGATGGGAAGCAGAATATAGGATAGTATAGAATATGTTGTAAAGGATTCAATTATGATTGACTAAGGTGGTTCTTATGATTGACTAGAATGTTGAACATGAAGACAAATTGAGTGAATGCCATTGTTTATTATAGTGGATATCAGAACGGGGGGGGGACATCATCAAGAGATATAAGTTATTAATTGTTCTTTATTGGATTAGAAATAGCACGTTTTTCATAAAATGTGCGGAGATAGGGGAGAAAAATAGGATATCCCTGGACACTGTATAAAATGGTCATGAGCAAATTGGTAAGAACTTTTTTTTTTTGCATGGTTAGTTCAGGGTGGTTGGAATGTGTTGCATGGAATGTAGTGGGTGCGAAGACAGTAAATGCATTGAAACCATGGTATGATGAGCTGTGTGTGTGTGTATAATGGAGGGCCTTTTGATATTTATTTCAGGTAGGTTTCATATTTTTTATTGATCGCAGAAATGTTTACATATATACAGTAATAGTCTTGAGTGATATTTCATCATGTTATTTTACAAAGTACAGCAGCAATGTGCTGCAGATTATGATTCATTTTTCACACTAGATTTCTATAGGGAAAAAACAGTTTAATAATTTTATTATTAAAATTATGATTATAGATTATGTGTTTACAAGATGTATTGCTCTGGTTTCTAACAATGAAATTGATATAAATTTTCCTTTTTGTATCTTCTTCTTATTGTGCTATCTTCTATCGAAGGTCAGCGACCATCTTGGCGAACAAACTGCGCTCTTGTGTTAATCTGAGCAGTTGTGCACTGCTCTTTCCTGTCCACGTCTTGATGTTGTCAAACCATGATATTCTTTTTCTTCCTCTAGTTCCTTTGCCATCAATTCTTCCTACCAAAATAGTTTGTAGAAGTTGGTATTTGCTGTTTCTCATGATGTGTCCAAGATATGATGTTTTTCGTTTCTTGATTATTTGTACAAGATGTTTAGCTTTGCCAATGGAATTTAAGACATCTTTATTGGTAATTTTTTCTGTCCATGATATCTTTAGCATTCTTCTGTATAGCCACATCTCAAAGGCTTCGATTTTCTTGATGGTTGTCGCCTTCAATGTCCATGTTTCAACTCCATAGAGCAGAATAGACCACACGTAGCATTTCAGCATTCGGCATCTGACTTCCATGTTTAGGTCTTTATTGCAGAATAGTGTTCTCATTTTCATGAAGGACTGCCGTGCAACTTCAATCCTTGTCTTTATATCTATTTCTGGATCCCACCGTTCATTAAGCCAGCAACCAAGATATTTATATCTTGACACTTGATCAATATTTTTCCCATTGAGTGTCAGTTTCATTGATGAGGCTGGATGTTTGCTGATGATCATGTATTTTGTCTTGTTGATGTTTATATTTATTCCCATTCTTTGGCTTTCTATGTATACTCTGTCAATGAGTTTTTGGAGATCCATAATGTTATCTGCAATTAGCACGGTGTCATCTGCATATCGTAGGTTGTTAACAATCTTTCCATTTATTGTGATTCCCTCTGGACATTCTTCCAATGCTTTTTTAAAGATTACCTCTGCATATATGTTGAACAGGAGTGGTGAGAGCACACATCCTTGTCTCACTCCTCTTTTGATGTTAATATCACTGGTGGTAATATTGTCTAATTGAACGGTAGCTGACTGATTCCAATACAGATTTGTTATTAGTCTTATGTCTTGTTCGTCTAGCCTTATTTGTTGAAGGATTTCTATTAAGTTGGTGTGTCTGACTTTGTCGAATGCTTTTTCAAAATCTATGAAACACATAAAGACAGATTTCTGTTTTTCTATGCATTTTTGTATCAATATTTGGGTACAGATAAGGGCCTCTCTAGTACCAAAACCATTCCGAAAGCCGAATTGTGTTTCACTTAGAGTTTCTTCACTTGTTCTATAAATGCGATTCTGAATTACTTTCAAAAATATTTTTAATGTTTGGCTCATTAGACTAATAAGTCGAAAGTCACCACAGGAATTCGCTTTGGGTTTCTTTGGGATAGTGATAAATGTAGATTTGAGCCAATCTGATGGAAATTCATCACTTTCATATATTTTATTAAATAGTTTTTCAAGAAGTTTGATGTTATCTGGTTCGATTAATTTTAAAAATTCTGTTTGCACACCATCTGGTCCACTGGCTTTTCCTGTTTTATTGTTTGTATAGCATTCTCTATTTCGCATTTCATGATTGCTGCTCCTTGAATGTTATCTTTTATATTTATAGGCTTCTGTCTAGTATCATTGAAAAGTTCTGTTACATATTTTATCCAAATCTGTGCTTTATTCTCTTCTTCTAGAACTATTTTTCCATTTTCATCTCTTAGAGACACTATTTGCTTTTTCCTCAGTTTTCCGGAAATTTCGTTGATTTTCTTATACAGATTGAAATTATCATGTTGTTTCTGAAGCAGTTCAATTTCAGTACATAAAATTTTCATCCAATTTTCCTTGGCTTCTTTTATTTTTTTCTTGATGATGTTATGTGTTTCTGTATACCTGGCTAGGTCTTTGTTTTTGTACATTCTTCTTGTATCAATAAGAGAAAGAATCTCATCTGTCATCCATTCCTGTTGTTTTATATTATTCACATAACCTACTTCTTCAATACTTGTTGTTACGATGGCATTCTTTAAGCTATTCCAAAGAGATTCCACACTTTTATTTTCTTCTATGTTAATCTGTTGTAATCGCAGGTTAAGCTGTGTCTTGGCACTTTTATTTATGTTCGGGTCTTTCAGTTTTTCTACATCAATTTTCTTTTTCTTCTTTTGTGATTTTTTAGCTGATTTTAATCTAAGACGTACTTCTGCAACTATGGGATTGTGGTCTGATGAGATATCTGCTCCAGGATAAGTCTTTGCACTCTTTATACTACTGTGGAATCTTTTATTTATCAGTATATAATCAATTTGATTTCTGACAATATTATGTTGGTTATCTTGAGGCGATTTCCAAGTGTACAGTCTTCTTGGTGGAAGTTTAAACCAGGTATTTGCTATTGTTAGATCTTCTTCCTGACAGAATTGGACTAGGCGATCTCCTCTGTCATTTCTGGTGCCTAAGCCATGTTCGCCAACAATTTCTCCATCACTCCCTCTTCCCACTTTTGCATTGAAGTCACCCATCACTATGTTTATATCATGTTTCTTTGTTAGGTTTTTAATCTCTTTTAGGTGTTCATAAAACTCTTCAACATCTTCTTCACTTTTGTCAGCTGTGGGTGCATAAGCTTGGATGATATTTATGTTAACGGGGTTTCCCTTAAGTTGTAACAGCATTATCCTTTCAGAAAATGGAATCCAATTTATTACTGATTTATTGATTTCTTCATCTACTATTACAGCTACACCATGTCGATGTTTGTTCTCATCATTCCCAGAGTAATACATTGTCATATTATCTTGTTGACACTTTCCAGATCCTGGCGATCTTGTCTCGCAAATTCCCAAAATCCGGATGCCCAGCCTCTTCATTTCTCTTGTGGCATTTCTTAATTTGCCAGCTTCATACAGAGTTCTGACATTCCAAGTTGCAATTTTAAAAGTGGACACCATTTTGAGCCCGGAGATTCTTCGCACCCCTGTCCCATTTAAGGGACGCCGGGAACTTGGGGCCAATTGTAAGGGTTTGCTCGCCATGGTGGTTGTTCTGGAGATAAGGTAGAGCAGTAGTTTCTCCATTTGCTTTCTGCTCCACAGTATTACAGACGTACACAATATAATCATATTGCCATCTGCAAATTTCTGATCACAAGCTTTTCCGTCATCATTTGGCTTCAACCTTGTGTCAGTACTGACAATGCTGCTTCCCAATGTCAGGGACGGTGACCCCAGTAGGTACTTATTTAATGGCGGCACTACTCGCCATGTCACCGAGTTGTCATTGGGCTTTGTGAGGTTTTAAGTGAGACAGAGTTACCACTTCTGCTTCCCCACGCCCTGATAGCTCAGTCGCTGTTGGTCCACGGCTGCTTATTCGCCAGATTGCTCTGCTTATATCGCAGCTAACCTCCATATCTGAAGGCTGTTCCCCGATCCGCCACCTGGGGACGCACCCGGTAGTAGTCAGCTCTGCCCCTTTTTGTATAATGTATTAATAATATTTACTGTACTTGTTAATTTATATCTATTTTTGATAGATCTGATGTTTCCTGCAGCAGTAGGGTGAGAAATTAATTCATGCACACACACTGATGCAAGCACGTGCGTGCATTCACATGCACACTCACAAATAAATACACACACACACTAGAATGTCATGAAGTCACTGAACTGGAAAGCCTGAACTAATATATTGTGTTTCATTAAGTTCGTTAAGTGTGAAGGGTATGCATTTCTTGTTCAGAGTTGGTCCTTGAAGCTCATTTCAGGCTGTTGTAGTTTTTCCTCTATTCAAAAAGTAGTTTATTTAGCATATCTGGGATGTAAAAGCTTCGAATGGCCTATCCGTAGCGATTATTTTATTTACACGTAATATAATTAGTTGTCTGAGGTCTTGTTATATGGTATGCATTGCTGACTGTCCTGTTGTTGGCATCGAAATAATGTTTTAGCAAAGCTGCATACTGACATAAGTGTTTCGCTGATAGTGTTTTTGTTTTCTGACATCGCAGTGTATATAAATCCGGTATTGTCTCTTTGTTCCTAAAAGATCTGTTTTTTTTTTTTTTTCATTTTGTACTGTAATGATATTAATCTATTTAATTTGTAGGGTGCACAGAAAGCATACGTTGTTATAGCGTATCTTAGTATATTTTTGCATAGTGTTTTTATATTAGTATTTTATGTGCACAGTAATTATTCCTTTTGTCCTGTAGAGTTTACCAGTGATTGAAGTTTGTTGTGTAGATGGTTTTTGTGGCTATTCCAGTTCATAACTGCATCGAAGTAAATTCCAAGCTATCGTATTGTTTCAACCTGAGTGACGGTGTAAAATCACTCAAGGGAAATTTTTATACAAATTTCCACGATCGCTTTTACATAGGTTTTATATCACGTAGAAATCAGAAATTGTAAAGTTTTAAAACTGATATAATGATTCTACTGTAAATTGTATATAACGATGTATATTGAAAATCTATGTGTAACGAAAATTAAGGGATCAGCCTGGATTATATTTGAACCAGTAAGTTTAAAAAGTCATAAAAATGTAGAAATTGGCCGCCAAAAAACGAAAATAGTCCCAGTCATGTCGTCATGTTTGCAGAAGATCCAGAGAGTTACAACTAAAGAACAAATAATGAACACAGCTATAAAAGGGCTCTAAGCTCTTGAGCTCCCTCTCTCTCTCTCTCAGTTTTCTTCGTGTCGAGACCTTGGCTCCAGGTGCATGACCTCAGGAGTGGGGGGATCCAGAAGAGGCCGTTACCGCCCAGTGTATTTTCAGTAGCTGCCAAGCAAGCTATAAACACTAGGAATTCGTGGCATACACAGTGGTTCCAGTTTACCGATGGAGAAGCGATTTACATTGTCCTGGGAAAACTGCCACAGCAGAACCCCCAAGAGCCGTCCTGATTTTTGCCAGCACCCGGGAAGGAAAGAAGGAAGGCAAAGTGTAGCAGAACTTTCGTCCAAGTTGTTAGGACTGTATGTGAAACGCAAATGTCAGTAAGATCTGCTCTGTTTAATGTTAAAGAGTTGTACTTGAGATTTGTATGTATACTTACTGAAGATAGATTGTGATTAGTTAATAATTAAGTTATGGGAATAGAGTGAGAAGGTAAATGTTAAACTAGATACAATACTTGTGTAGGTATAACGTGAGCGGCAGCTCAAGATAGCTAAGTGTGTAGACAAGTTGATTAAGAGTTGTTTATGTTATGTCCAATTGTATATGTTGCATACTAAGTAAGTGAGAGGTCATTAAGAGTTCATGCTTCGTATTTGTCTAATGCTTCCAAATTTTTTCTAAAGACGTCCACACATCCCAACGATTTGGTTCAACAAGCTGCAGCATACGAGCCAACGGACATATTTAAATATAGAAGACCAAAAACTATATTAGCCTCCTATAGCGATACATAATCTCATGCCCATTCAGGGCGAGCAAACTGCTCGTAAATTTTACCCTCACTGTAACCACGACAGATAGCGGGGAATATGAAAAGCATCTTGCTTCACCCCTAAAGACATAAATGTCAATTGTCAAATGCATTGAGCAATTAACTTAGGTTTCAAATAAACATGTTTTGTTTGTGTAAATCTCTTGCATGCTCTATTAGCCAATGCACTGTTTACAAATAAACAATCAAACCTGCGTGCCAAATTAAAGTAAAAATTGCCACAACTAGCTTTTTTTTGGAATTGAGTATATTAAAATTCAGATCTTACATATGCCTGAACTTAAACTCTCATACCGTATGCATAATTTAGAATGCAGCAATCCATAGTGGCCAGACTAAAACCAAGGGTCTTTCAGTAACTGAAACAACATAAGTAAAATAGGAAGGATTATTTGCGGGGGTCGACGATAAGCAAATTAGTGTTAAGTTAAAGTAAAGTGAAGATTAGAGGTTTGGCATAGTGTGTATGTAGATGAGAACTGAACACAACTGAAGGGAAATTTTTAGTGGACAAGAAATAAAGCAATAACATATAGCAATACTAATATAGTAACAAAATTGTTACTGTATTAGTATTGAACCAGCTAGAATATAAAATATTTTACAATGCTGCAACCAATGGTAGTGGTTTTACTGTTCTGTTTGTTTTTTATGTAGGAGAGTGGATATTTGAAGGTTATATATACTTTATCAACTGTTTGACTCAGTAGATTTCTTAATATAATTAATTTCGTCTTATTAGAGTTTAGGTGTATGGAGTTGGGTAAGCCAGTCAATGACCAAACTTATGTCATATAGCATATTTGTTTGGGTTATGCTTGCATTATTATGGATGGATATTATAGCTGTATCGTCTGCACATTGGAAGATCTAATATAGTAACAAAATTGTTACTATATTAGTACCTAACCAGCTAGAATATAAAACTTGTTACTATATTATTAACATTGTGGCATTGTAAAATATAAAATATTTTAAAGTGACGCAAACAATGGTAATGGTTTTACTGTTATCTTTGGTTTTTTATGTAGGAGAGTGGATATTGGATGACTATATATACTTTAATTTAATTCATTTTGTATGTTATCCATTAAAAACCCACAATTAAGTTATTTGCTAGGTTCCTTAAAAGTTTAAAACTTTAGACTATACAGGGTGTCCCTGAATTCATGGCCCAAACGTGAGGGGATGATAGTACACATCGAAACCACCAATAATCGTCATGCATCCCGGTGCCAGTAGGGGGTACGATGCCCGAGTGTCTGTCGCAGCTGGCGATGTGCACCACAAGCCTGGTCTTTACGAGCAGGTATGTCTATGGCTACTCTGCCATTGTTCCATGTGTATCAACGTTAGTGGACGGACTTTGAGTATTTGTTGTAATTATTTCCACTAAATGTGACCCTGGAACCCTGTGTTGTCTGTCCTTCATTTCTGACTCCTCAACATGTTTGCGGCCACATATTCTATGATGAATATTGCTGGTTTCGGTGAGTACTACCATCCCCTCATGTTTGGGCCATGAATTCAGGGACACCCTGTAGTGATATGTTTAGGTGAGCGTGAAACTCAATATGTCTAATCATGACTCATATCCTCCCTCCCACGACTCGAAAATTCGCGTTTCTCAATGAAGATTTTGATATGGTTTTATAAATACTTTTCCCCAATATTACTGGTCGTTTTTCTCTATTTTACTTTTAAAAATTCAAAATATGTTTTTCAAAATCTAGTTTTTATGCTCCTGCATTGGCAAACACAAACTCGTTTTGCTTGCAAAACTTTGAACTGGTTGTCCTTCTCTGACTCTTAATTTTACCTTCGATTCCTTGTGCTTCAAACCTACTTCTGTAACTAAAATTTTATTATCATTTTTTCTTTAGCATTAGTAAGTTTAGGTAAAGGAAATGAGACAAACAAGGGTTTGGAATTCTCTCTTAGCAATTTCTTATTAGAAACTTGTTTTGCCAGTACAAATAAATAGTTATTTCTTTTTATTTCAATTGAATATTAGCAATGCAATATACTTTGTTAATTTCTATGTTACAAAGTTCCAAACATTTAAAACTTTAGACTATAGTGATATCTTTAGGCAACCATAAAACTCAGTATGCCTAATCATGACTGATATACTTACTCCCTTTTGGTTAATGTGCACTCCTTTTGTGTTCTAATGACACCAACATGCTATTTGAGATTAGCAGTTTGGGTTTTTGAGTATGTGAACGAAATGCTTACAGATAACTCAAACAACGTAAGTACAAAATGGATTAAAACTAAAGATATTTCACAATATTTAGTTTACACTCTTAACATTTTCCAATGAGTTCAATAAAGAAAATGTTTGTTACTTAATGTTTCTTGGTAATATTACATCAAAATATCTAGTCACACAGAAGAGGCTTAAGATCTGATACCATAGGAAGCATAGCTCCATACATTTGATATTACATCAGTCTGGAAATGACACCATACCTCCCTAAACTCTCCATGTATTCTTTTGTCACTAGATACAAACAAGTAATTTTGGTATAATGTTCATAAATATCCCAAAATAAAGAATCTTTATCGAAATGAATAAAATCTTGAAAGTCTAATTTTTTAATGCTTAGCAACAATTCTTCCCATGTCACAACTAATAGAGGAAACATTACTTACGTGCTTGTGTATCATTGAGCATTAGTTCCACATCTTGGCATTTCAGAATATAACAGTTACTGATGTCCATTTCATAGTCAACTCTTCTTTGCAAGCAGGCAAGGATATCAGATCACTTCATGCATAACTTTTTCCAAGTGGTCCTGGATAACCATATTACAATATATGTATCTTCTGAAATAATAACAGGTTTCCATCCTTTTAAAGTTATGCAAAAAGTTTTGTCTCATGCTATTTTCCTGAAGAAAGAAAATTTCAGACTTTTGTGGTTCTCATTATTTTAATTTACTTTACTGGACAGAAAACACCACAACACAACATGATAGCTGCACTGGATGAACAAATTGCAGTAACTAAAAATTCACTTGCTTTGATTGTTTTTCCTTACAGTACTGTTTACTTTCACTGTTTCTGCAAAAATATGTTTCATGTAGATGACTTGTGGACATGTTTTCACATGCTGGTGTATATAATGTTCATGTGATTTTTATCTTATTTTGTGACATCATGGGGCAAACCTTATCTCTGTGGTTTGAATGGTATTCTATATTATTTATCATTATTATGTTAAGTATTTTTATCTTCAAACCAAACAGCATTTTTGATGTAAGAGCATGTGACTAGTCTGTCCCTCATGTCCAAAATTGTTGGGATGGAAGAAAAATTAAATAAAAATATCACATTAGTTGGTGTAGGGTGAAAGGGAAGTTGATAGGGTGACAGTGGTCTTGCCAACAATGCTACCCACACTTTCCTCCTTCCCCCACTCCCTCTCTGCCAGAAGATGTCTGCTGGACCAAGGGGAGATGAGCAGATTCACCAGTCGTGGATATTTTTAGTGATGTCACCCCAAACTGATAACCAGGGAGCTGTGTGTCCTCTCCTTTCACAGATTTCTAATAGTGAAGTCAATTATCTCAAACTGATACTGATAACTTTGGAGCAAAAAAATGTGTTTTTTTTTTGCTGGGAAGTTATCAGTATCAGTTTGAGATAAGTGACATCACTAATAGATATTGGCAAAAATGAGAGTTCAGACATCTCCCTTGACTGAGCAGACATCGTCTGGAGGAGGGGAGTAAGGGAGAGGGAGGTCATTGTAGGGAAGACTACCCCCTCCTCAACTAACCTGTTACCCTCCACCACCTAATGCTATTTTTACCCCATCCCAATGGCTTATTTCCTATGAACTTTCTTTTTTTCAAGCAATTTTTGATGAGTGAAAGAACTAGACATTTCAAAACATCAAAAGGCTATAAGACCAAGTAATATTAGAAACTCTCAATGCAGTTTTCAAAATAAAGAGAAGGTGCATTTTCTTTTCTTTTCACACAATTGTACATGATAGAAGTTTAAAATCAACTGACTGTGAGTTGAAACTTATTTTACCACTTTAGCACCCATACTATTATAGTGTGGGGGAATTAAAAACAGAGGCCATAGTAAATAACGTAATTGTGGTTTGTGAGTAAAGTACAAGTGAACTGAAAAGTGACAATTTTGTTACTATATTTGGATACCTCTGCCAGACTAGAACATAACTGTCGTACTTAAAGTACGATTGTTAGAATTTGGTTATTTTACAGAGAGACGGTAAATATTTTAACCCATCACATTTCTAAAACTCTTAAAAAGTTTGGTGTAGAAAATAAAAAGGTATTGTACTGTCAGATAACACAAATACAAATTTTGGGGAGTGAGAAGACAGGATAAATTAATGCTTGTACAATGTAACAAGAAGAAATAGACAGAAAACTTTCATGCTGCTTTCAAAAATAAAGCGAAGGTACATTTTTCTTTTCTTTCAACATGTTTGTATATGATAAAAGTTTAAAAACATGTGACTGTCGGTCGAAACGTTTTTCAAAACTTGACAACCCATTGTATTCCATTTGGAGAACAAAAAAAGGCAGAAGTGAGAGCTAATAATGTAACTGTGTCTTTTGAAATGAATAAAGTACAAAATGGATTAAATAGTGACAATTTTATTTCTATATCTGTAAATGTCTCCAACAGACTAATATATTTGTTTATCAGTTTGGAAATAAAGTACAACTGTAAGAATTTGGTGATTTTACAGAGAGACAGCAGATAATTTATCCCGAAAACGTGACTTAAACTCTTAAAAAGATTAGTATAGATAACAAGATTGTATTCTGCAGATAACACAAATACAAATTTTGGGGAAATGAGAAGACATGTGAACCTAATGTTTGTGCAAAATAAAAACAAGAAATGGGCAGAAAAAATTCTAGGAATGGGTCTTACATTTTTATATTTTGACTGTAAGAGTAAAAACCAAAAGAAATTTGTGAGATTGCCGACAAGGAGTACAAATATGTATAGTCACACAGTACTCTATAATTTTTCAATCTGATGCCTGGTCTGCAAAGTATTCTTTTGATTTTGGTAGGAATGAAATAATACTTCCTTTCAGTGTAAAATTTCTTTCTCCAAACTTCGGATGTTAAATTAATAGACAGAATTTTTAGTGGAGAAGATTTAACATGCAAAGTATAGTATCAGACCTAATGTTCAGTTGAAACAATAATAATAATAAATAATTATTTTATTTGTGTTTGAAAAAAATACTTAATAAGGATAAATAATACAGAAAACCAATCAAGCCACAGATAATTTTTGCCCTATGGTGTCACAAAGCAAGATAAAATCACATCAATATCATATCCACCAGCATGCGCAAAATATGTCCATCCACGTCATCTGCACAAACATTTTTGAAGAAATGATCAGGTTAAATTTAAACAGTACTATAAGGATAAGCAATCGAGTCGAGTGTCTTTCAACTTATTGCAATCATTCATCCAGTGCAGCTATCGTACTGTGTTGTGGTGTTTTGTGTCCAGCAAAGTAAAATAATAAGGGAACCACAAATGTTGTTGAAATTTTCTTTCTTCAGGAAAATAGCATGAGACAAAACTCTTCACATTGCTCTAAACGGATGGAAACTGCTTATTATTTTAGAAGATACATAACTGAATTACCATGTATTCCTATCATGGGAAAAATGATCATTAACCATCTAAATTCTTCAGTGGTAAAATTAGACTTTCAAGACTTTATTCAATTCAATAAAGATTGTTTATTTTGGGACATTTACAAATATTATACAAAAATTGCTTGTGTATATCTGCTGACAAAAGTTTAGAGAGTTTAGAAAGAAAGTTTAGAAATAATGGAGAAGTTTAGAGAGTCATGGTGTCATATCCAAGCTAAAACCTCATCAGATGTATGGAGCTGTGCTTCCTGTGAAAGATTAGCCATTAAAAACTTAAAGAAGAATACTGATATCATAATTCTTCCTGCAGATAAATGGAATGCTACTGTTTTCATAGACAAAACTGATTACCATAACAAAATTATTGAATTACTGGAAACTGGCACTTACTCTGAATTAAATAATGACCCTACAAGAGAATTGCACAATAGACCAACAATTTGTTTAAGAAGACACCTCAGAGCTACCAAGAAATATCGGTCTTTTCCTCAGATCTCTTCATCCACTAATTTCACAATTATATGGACTCTCAAAGATCCAAAAAAATGCAACCCCACCCCCTTAGACCAATTGTTAAAGGTCAATTCAACTGTCAATTCACCTACTTACAACATGACTAAATATTTCACATCTTTCTAGAAAAACCAAACAGGAAAATCCTTCTCTTATATAAAAAATTCAGCTGACTTCATATCTAAAATCAAAGATGTCAAACTTAACAAATCAGATTTCATGGCTAGTTTTGATATAATTTCTCTCTTCACGAATGTTCCTACCCCAAGAAGCTTCAATATTCTAAAGAGCAAATTACCCAACAAATTCTTTTCCTTACTTTCTCACTGTGTAAATTCAGAATACTTCAAATTTTAGGACAAGATCTTTAAACAGAACTCAGGATTAGCTATGGGTAGACCACTCTCACTGGAAACATTGCTAATATATTTCTTGAAGAATTCGAAGAAAAGGCGATTAATATCTGAACACTTAAACCCAAAATCTGGTACCATTTTATAGATGATGTTTTACTCATTTGGGAACATGGTTTAAACACCCTCAATATTTTTCTAGCTCACCTTAACAACTTTTATTAGAAAATTAAATTTACCTATGAACTAGAATCCAACAACTGTCTTGTTTTTTTGGACTTAAAACTTAAAAGATGCTCTAAAAATACCAAAATCTCAATTTTTAGAAAGCCTACACACAGAGAGACCTTCATGCTTCCTCCCAGCACTACCCTCCACAGAAATTTGGTATTATTTCAACCCTGGCAGACATTGAGCCAGATCTTTATTAACAGCTGAAATGGGGATTTAAAATGAACTTAATTTACTAAAAAGGACCTTTCTCAACAATGGCTTCACTCTTAAGAATATTGAAAAATTTATCTCCCACCGTCGTTTACCTACTATTGAAGATTCTTCTTCTTCCCCAAGAGCATATATATCTTTGCCATGCATCAGCTCCCTCCTAAATTGGCAAAAAATTCTTAAGAAGTTCAACATTAAAACTTATTTCACTACATTTCCTAAACTTCACTCATACTTAGTAGAACTAAAGTAAAACATCGTCCTCTTCAGAATCCAGGAGTTTACAAGATCATTTGTGAATGTGGCAAACTGTACTATGGTCAGACTGCTAAACCTCTCCTTTTACATATTGTAGAACACAAAAGAGACATATCTTACAATAAGAACCAAGCCAGCTCTCTCTCAAGCCACCGTCTGTTCTCTATAAACTCCAATGAATGCTGCAGTAGTAGGGTAGGCCCTAGTGACAAGATCAAGATAAGATAAGGAATCAATGTGATTGAGATGATGATGATGTCATTGTGTGTGATGTCATGAGTTTGTAATGTTTGGAATTTCCCTGTGGGCATATGTGTCAGTGACATCAGTTCTTGTGTTTTGGTTCACGTATGGAATTATGGGTGATGGTAGAGATAAGGATTCGTGTTACGATTGGTGAGACACTTCTGATCAGATCAAGATCAAGATAAGATAAGAAATCATTTCTTGGGTGTACATTGTAATGAGATGTAGATAAGTGACGTACTTTGTAAGTTGTAAATAAGTGATATAATTGTTAGTTGTAAATAAGTGACATTATTGTTAGTTGTAAATAAGTGACATTATTGTTAGTTGTAAATAAGTGACGTTATTGTTTTGAATAGAAAAGGAAGATATTAGTGGATAAGCATTCGTGTTGTGATTGATTGATAGTGGATAAGCATTCGTGTTGTTATGGGACAGTATGAACAAAATATGTGGCATTATGGGTGATGGATAGTGATAAGATAAATTTTGGAATGTTTGGAATTTCACTAGGGACCCCTTCTGTTAGGGACATCAAGTGATGTGTTGGATTCACGTCCTGCATTGTGGGTGTGATTGAGAGATAAGCAATCATGTCGTTATGTATTTGGAAATTTCTGGAGAACATATGTCTCTCTGTGATATCATTTAGTGTTTTGGTTTGACTAAGGAATTGTTGGTGATGTTTTTGAGATAAGATATCTTGGAATTTTCCCAAACTGACACACATCCATCATTGTCGTCATGTTTTGTCTTTGGTTGTCTATACTAATTTTCCAATACATTTTGGGATATTTCTTTCCTGTTAGTGGGTGGGAATTCTTAGAGTAGAGTCGTGATGGCGGCAATGTTTAGGATTTTTTGAATAGTTTAATTATATGCTGGTGTCTCTCAAACAAACTTTTTTTTTGCTCCGAACTTATCACTAAAAGATTATTGGCAAATGACAACCTCTTTTTCGAAATAACGTTATCTTGTTAACAAATGTTTGCATGTTTTTTTTTTAGTTTACATGAAGAGAAAAAACCAAACGGGATTTTAAAAAAATAAATTAACACATTCGCTGCCACGCCACTTCTGCATAGTCTGTTCCCCTACACCGAGCAATTTCACTTCTGTAAGGTCAGAACGGTAATCTTGTTGCCAGCGGTAAGCGTCATACGAGTATACGCGTAGTTGGCTTGTGCAGAGCATATACCATCTATGAGAATACAAAGTTTTGATGCTAGCTCCACAAGCCAAGCATTTTCACTTCTTCAAGTTCAGTACTGTCATCTCGTTGCAGGCGGTTAGCGTCGTACGAGTATACTCATAGCTGGCTTGTGTGGCTGGTTTACCAACTACGAGTATATTTGTAGTTGGTCCCGAACATGTTAAAAATAAATGGAGACTTGAAAGCTTACAATAACTTTTTTTGTATGTAGTCTAGAAGTTCTAAGGATAATTTAAATTTACTTACACTCTTTCCAGAATAATTATTCTTAATGCAAATAGATATTCCAAAATAGTTGAATTTTTATCCAATTATTTTGGGAACCTACCTTGAAAGAACAAAATTTCTATAATAACCTGAAAAACTGTTTGACTTTTGTTTCTTAGATTTTCTGTCCATTTGGTACACCGTTAGTTCATTAGCATTGGGTCATAATCAGGTTACACTCTCCACCTATTCCCAAGGTGGAGGGTGTAACCTCAACCAGTCTTTTAATGACTAATATATCCACAAGCGATCAGTAAATGCTCACACAGAACAATATTTCTGTAAATAATCAGAAAATATAATTGACTACATCGTTTAGATTTCCATAGGTTTGGTTCCATTGGAGATGACTCATTAATTTCCATCTTAGTTTTCGACCTCTATCACACTATGGAACTGTTTGTATTAATCACATCCTGTAATATATGAGTTGCAGTATTGTTCAAAAGGTGTCATTTTCCCATGGTTGGATGTTTCTCAAATACTTACATATGACTATGTGATTAGCATTTGCATGATTATGATGACACATATCCTAAAATTATTCATTCCTGATTAAGGATTTTATACACTAAGTGTTTTCAAAGAGATGGCTTGTTTATATTTTGTGTAGCTAGGAAACTGGAATTAATTTCAAATGAATATTAGTTCTGTAATATATACTTTGTTAATTTCTATGTTACCTTTTATTTGACTGCAGTATTATTAACAAATTGTATTTACTTAATCTAACATACAGAAATTAAATAATGTGAAAAAGACAGTATTATTTTTCTTATTCTTCTGATTTAATATTAGCACTGATGTTCATAGTGTATGATTTGCCACTGGTGCTTACGTGTAATTCATGTGATTTTTCTCCATGTGACATATCAAAACAAGTGAGCTATGGTTTTTACATAGTTGAACTATGTAAAACTCATTTCTGTTAGTTCCAATTGAAAGTTGACCTCTCAGCCCAACATTTATTTCACAGTAGGGATATTTTATATATATATATATATATATTTTAACACAAATATTATATTAGATATTCTTTCCAATACCAAATAAATAATTATTTATTCTTATTACAAATGAAAATTAGTTCAGAAAGAAAGAAAGAAAGAAAAAAAATGTTTACCCTCAAATAAATATTTATGATCACTGCAAACAAGAAATTCATCAGCTTTTTCAAAGTTTTGAAATTCAAGAATATATTGTTTTCATCATTTGGAATCATTTAAATGAAGAACGGGTCTGGCTATTAAGTTCGTTAATGTTTTTTGATGGCAAGTATTTTTTGATATATGCATGTTGATTCACTTGTTATGTGCATGCTACAATATATTTTTATTTTTTTGTCACTTTTCAGGTGAAATATTCTCCATTAAATTCTGCCTATTACATTAATACCCATTTCCTTTGCTTCCAAGAGTTGACACAGTTTGACTGAGTGGATTTTCAAAAAAAAAAATCTCTGGTTAGTCTGTGGCATGAATTTTACAAGCAGGAAAAAAATGTTATGGTCATACTTAAATTTGTATGACATATCAAAGACACCAATTTGTTCATTTAAATTTACACATTTTATTTAAATGAAATATTATTTACAAATTGAATTTACTGAATCTAACATACAGAAAATAAATAAAGTGAAAAATACAATCTATTTTTTTGTTCCTTAATCTTCTTATTGTTAAGTTTGTGCTGTTGTTCAAAGGCTTTTCTGATGCTTGTGGAATTGCCATCATGTGGTTTTTGATAATGTGACAAATTTGACAATAAAATATAACCATCTGAGAGTTAATTTTCATTTGGTAATCATTGGGAATTTATTACTGTAGTAAAACTAAGGGATACATTATTATTTTTTTGAAACCAATACATATATTTCTGAACATTAGTAAAAGCATAGAATCTTTCATTATGTTTCCAAAAGCATTTAAAAGTACACGTTATGTTTTCACGTTTTGGGCATCCAATTTCATTTAAATCAATAACAGGTTAACCTCGATAATGTTTTTGATTTTTCTCTCCCTTTGGTGAGTAATATTTGATATTTGCTTGTTGATTCTATCATCCAAGTTCTTAGTTTGTCCAGAGATAGTGAACCAATTTCCCACTTCAGCTGATGGTTATATTTTATTAACCAAGAATTCTGACTTTTTCAGGTAATTTTCAACTACAAGGTGAATTTGTCAATGCATATCTTACAATAATTCCATCAGAAACACAAATTTCTTTAGGTAATAAATTTGAAGTCTTATTCGAAAGAAATTGACCATCAATTATTCCAATGATAACCGAAAATTCGAATTTTTCACCCACTGTCGATTTTTCAAATTCGTTTTCCTTCATTCTTCTTCTTCTTAGATTACGGATAATTGTGATTTCAATAATCACTGCTCGTATGATTTGGTAAGCATAATTCTAATACTGAATAGTTTTTTTTCATAAGAATAATCATAGAGTTCATATTAGAGTATCAACATGGATACATTAGTGACTTTTCATGTCTTTGTGTGTGTATGTGTGTGTGTGTTCAGAAAAGCTCGAAACCTGCTGCCACTAGACTCTACTCTACTTTAAGAATTCCCACCCTTTAACAGGAAAGAAATTTCCCAAAATGTATTGGAAAATTAGTACAGCCATCTATAGACAACCAAACACAAAGCATGACGACAATGACGGATGTGTGTCACCCTGGGAAAATTCCAAGATATCTTATCTCAAAAACATCGCACACAATTCCATAGTCAATCCAAAACACCATGTGATATCACAGGGAGACATATGTTCCCCAGAAATTTCCAAACACATATCTCCATGATTCTTATCTCTAAATATCACCCACAATGCTATAAGCAAACCAAACTGATGTCCCTGACAGACGAGGGCCCGAGCAAAATTCAAAACATTCCAAACTCTATAATAACACACATCCATTACACGATTCCTTATCCACTTATATTTCTTCCTTTCCATTCAAAACAATAGCGTCACTTATTTATAACTAACAAATGATGTCACTTATTTACAACTAACAAATGACGTCACTTATCTTCATCTGATAACAATAAACATTCATGTCACAATTCCTTATCTTATCTTGATCTTGATCTGGTAAAAAGTGGCATACATTTCAAAGTATCCTAACCAATCATGTGATTGGTTAGGATACTTTGAAATGTATGCCAATACTGTATATCCATATTGCAATTAGTATCAAAATCAGCCAATTGCACATCTCGTCAGAGAAATGTTACGACAAAAAAAACACCACAAACAGTGGTGATGTCTGTAAATTCCTATTTTTGCATATTATATTCTAAATAATATCTGTGAAATAAAATGTGAAAACTTAAATGAACAAATGGTGTTGTTGATGTGTTTTGCATATTTAAGTAAGATCACTTTTGATATCACAGTGAATTCACACACAATTTATTTATTTATGTATTTATTTAATGAACTTTAGGGTCTAAAATTTTAGACACATCAAAATATATGGATGGGTTATGAATAAAATATGAATTAGAATTGGAATATGAATAGAGAATAAAATATGGATGATTTATGGAAAAAAAGTGTGTGTTTGAGGGAACACCCCACATAATTAATTATTCAGAAAGGTCTAAAGCCTGCCGCCATCTCGTCTCTATTCTTAGACTTCCGATAGTCTTTAACAGTAAAGAAATATCAGACTTATTGGAAAAGTCATGCCACCACCTATAGACGACCATGAACCAAACTTGAAGACAATGACTGATGTTTGTCACACTAGAAAATTCCAAGATATCGTATCTCAAAAACACCGCCTACAATTCCATGGGCAAACGAAAAGACCATATGATATCCCAGAGACATATGTTCCTCAGAAAATTTCAAACGCATAATGTCATGATTCTTATCTCTACCATCACCCACAATGCCATACACAAACCATTTTCTTTATCTACATCTCATTAACAAGACACATCCACAACACTGACGTCGCTTCCCCCATTCACCCTACCCTATTTGGTTTTAACTACCCCAACAATCACGTCACGAATCCTTATCTCTAACATCACCCACAATTCCAAACACGAACCAAAACACAAGACCTGATGTCACTAACACATATGCTCCCATGGAAATTCCAATACCGTGACGTCACGCACACAATGACGTCATCATCTTATCAGCCAATGACGTCACAATTCCTTATCTTATCTTGATCTGGTCAGAAGTGACCACCCTACTACTCTCCTTCCCCAGGCATATGGTTGCGAAGCGCAAAGCCACTCGGCTAACCGCGCGGACTCAGTTCATATATACAGGTTATTTGAATTCCATTTCAGATATGCAATATCCTCCATACACGTAAATGGTAATTCTGTTTAACACTTTCATTGCCAAGTTGAAAATTGAAATTTCGTGTGGTGGGCAAATTTTTTTTATTTTTTTATTTAGTTAACGAAGTCCACGCGATAACGCGTGATCGACCGTTTGGTGAGACCGTGCATCGCGCGATATCGCGTGTTTGGCAATGAACATGTTAAGTCAGTGGAAGGAACTAAAGCTTTCTGAAAATGCATTCGCTCGATGCAGAAGCTGCATATCGTATATACTAAATGCAAGTACCTACCATGGAATAAAGTAATGGCAGACACCCAGGTGCCAACATGACGTGTTAATATAATTTTAAATATGGAAAGCATAAAAGTCAAATGAACAATAGCTATGCTTCAGGCATACCGTTTTTTTTTTTTAACTCAAAGAGTCATCCTTTGGCATCTTTTTCTCATTCTCTACATTCATGTTATCTACTTCTCGATTCATGCGTACCAAATTCTTTCACACCTTTTCTATTGTATTGCTGTTCCACATTGCTAACTTGCTCATATCTGTTCTTCACTGCACTCATATCGCTCCCTTCTAGCAGTAACCACTCCAAAAGACTCATAACAAAACTATTGAAAAGCAGTTTATTGCATTTATATTTTATACAATTCCATTCATCCTTAAACTCATCGACACATTTAAAAACTGTGCTCCTTTCTCTTTGCACATTTCCACTGATATACCTTTCATAATCCTTGCTCTCTGCCTCATCTCATTACTATTACACCTGGGCGACACACGGACGAATTTCTCGTCGCGCTATTCTTTATTGTTCTCAAAAACCTTTTACTATCCAGTCTTACTTTCTTCTTGTTTACATATCATTTGTTTACAATACAGTAATGAGGGTAGGAAGCGTCTGACTTGCGTCCCCCCCCCAACCCAACGCAAGTGTCTAACTTGTACCTCCCTAACCCAAAAATAACAAAAATTTTGAAAAATGTAAATGTAACAAGTTAAAGTTTACAAAATGCAATGTTAAATACTTACTATTAATACCATCAAAATGAGTTGCAGAATTTGTGTGTCCAAAGCGGCGTATTGCCGAAATTTAAGAATACAATATAAAATAGCGGACTTTTATATCTATTTTATTTTATTTATTTATTTATATTTTTTATGTTTTGTGCCCCCAAACCTAGTCACGCCCATGGTGGACGTGACTAGGTTTGGGGGCACAAACACTCACTCCTCATATAGGGAGTGTTAAGGATTTTAAACTTCAGTATGATAAATATGTCTGAATGAACTTCTCGTAATGAAAGGTATGATGATAATAATAGTAAAATTTTTCTCTTGCAGAGTGAACAAGAATGCAGTATGTAAGAATTTACCACAGCTGTGCAAGGATCCGAAAAGGTTACCGCGGTTTTGTAAAATTTTTCCCGAAGTCTGCATTAATGGAGCAGTTCCAGAAGGATATGGTGAGGTAGGAATAAGGATCATATTATTATTACAGTATGTGGGCTTTATCAGCTGAAGGTTGGTTAACTATCTCATATAGATGTAAAAGAGATTCTTCCTCCTGTAAATTTGTTTTCATTCTGCATACATGTAGCACAGTCCTTAGGCAAAAAATATTATTGGGTAGTTGATAATGCAGTGCAAAAAGGGTGAATAGTAGCATTGTGACAAGAACAGAGTGAGATAGATAGTTGAATTGTGTGCAGTGTCTTCCCACAATGAAGAGCAATATAATAATTGTTCATTATAAGGTACTTGACAAGGAATTATATTTGGTTATAATGTACTTGAAGTCATTCCGTTCTGAACGTTGCGCACTTACAGATGTGTGAGCAGTCACCTTCATCATTGTGATGCAGAAGCTTTAGAGGAGGAGGATAGCATCTTGCTGTCCTAAACTAAACCAACCTAAAACTAACCTAATCTAACCGAACCTAACAGTCGCTGGCAGGAAAATGCAACCGAACACCATCCGGTTGCGAACAAAGGCAGAGTACCTCTCACGTAAAAATGCGCCCACACCGGCTCCCGTAGACTGCCCTGTCAATGAACCGCCCGTTGGAAAGGAAAGAGTCCGATTTTGGAAATGAATTTTTGGAAAATATCAATAATGAGCTGCAATTTTTATGAGTTGTGTTGTTATTATCGAAAAGTAAGAAATTGCCTGATATGCCACGTTTCACATTTAAAGAGGAATAACCCCAAATAACTATAGCCATATATTCTACTTTTAATCCTAATCTAAGGATAACAAAGTTCTGTGTGAAGTATCTTCACAACTAGTTTATTTCTATATAGGACCATTGACTTGGTATCAGTTGCTTTAAAATTCCGCAATGCAAAGCATCCGGGCCGTCGACAGATTAGATCGAAACTTGAGGCAAACAATTAAATATCGCCCGTGATGGATTATGAGACAAAAATGTAAGAAAATCTCCAATTGCTATTTTGTTTTTACTACAAGAGAAATAACGCAAAACAATTATATAATAATATTAACTAAATGTTTGCTCTACGGGAATATTGCACAATAAAACTTTATTTGCTCTTGTTTCAAAAGTCTGGTGAAGTTCCAATAGACGGTAACACAATTCATTCATTCATACCAGTGTAGGAATGTATGATCTTTTTCATGACCCCTGGCAAAAGTTTAGCCACGTGCAACGTAGTTCTCGGTTGGCAAACATTTAAAATGACAGTGTTCGCATTTTCCATAAAAATGGAGAAAAACGGGTTTCGTGCAGTGATGAAACACTTTTATTTGAAGAAGGGGATGGACGCGCAGATCAAAGTCAAGTTAAGTGCAGTTCAAGAGACTTTGCACTAGCATTAAAGACTATTTATTTTTGGATAAATGAGTTTAAAAGTAGTCACAAGTCCATCTAATATGAAGCGCGCTCCGGACGCCCGACTGAGTTCACTACGAATGAAATGATTGGCAAAATCCATGGTATTGTTATTGAAGACCGCCGAGTGAAAGCATGTTACAATGTTGGGATTGTAGGCATCTCAACTGAACGGGTGTATAATATCCTACACGAAAACTGCACATGAAAAGCAGTGTGCATGAAATGGGTGCCGCTATTGTTGACTGTCGATCAAAAAAAGCATGCGAAAACACATTTCAATGCAGAGTTTGGAGATGTCGTCTAAGTTACCATGGATGCGAAGTGCATATTAAAATTGTAATTCCATTCATATACATTTAAATATTTGATGGATACGAAGCGTATGAGGATGCGTATTTCATCCATAATGACCGGTAAGGTGGTTAATCGCAATTCTCAGGATTTTTTGCATCGATTTTGACTGTAGACGAAACTTCGATCCACAACTACACACCTGAGTCCAAGCAGCAGTCAAAACAGTGGACAGTTCCCGGCAAAACAGCACAAAAAAAAGCGAGGACCGTTTTGTCAACTGGGAACGTGATGGCCACTGTTTTTTCGGATTCCCAACGAATTATCATGATAGACTATTTTAAAAACTATAAGACAATAACAGGAGTCTATTATGCGTCATTGTTGGACTGTTTAAAAGAAGAAGTAAAGAAAAAACGGCCAAGATGTGCTCTTTCATCAAGACAATGCACCGACCCATTGGCCGTCGCAATAGCAAAATTGCACGAAATGAGGTTCAAATTGGTTCAACATCCACCGTATTCTCCGTACTTGACCCTGTGTGACTTCTTCTTGTTCCCAAACTTAAAAATTTGACTGGATGGGAACACATTTTCTTTGAACAAGGATGTCATCAAGGCTGTTAATGACTATTTTGCACAATTTCACAAATCCTACTCTTTAGATGGGATGAAAAAATTGGAAACACACTGGACCAAACATGTAGACCTCGATGGAGACTATATTGAGAAATAAAGGTGATTTTTCCAAAAAGATGTGTTCAACTTAATTTTTTAGCAAACTTTTCAAACAATCCTCGTAAATTATAAGCTATGTCTTCCTCTATTGATATGGTGCTAGACCAACCAATCTTTCTTGGATCATTGCTGTTCACAAATAATTTTTAATCAGTTTAAGCTGGTAAAAACTTCTTTCCGCACAGGAATTGTTAGCATAACGACGGCGCCCACTGCAATATGACTGAACGAGCACCCTTATTAAGCCGCACCGTGAGGCAGACTGCCTCAATGCTACACACTGTAGGAGACGTTACTTCAAAGCATAATTTCTTTCTGATGTATATATTGCTTTTCATAATGGCAAGGGTCACACCTCGACAAGCTTCAGTCATCATTCTCATCAATGTGGGCTAGACCCAGGAAGATACGAAGGTTTAATCAATGTAGACATCATATATTTTCCACATACAAGGATTTAAATGGTGTATAATCATTATTAAAATACTGTACATCAGAGAAATTGCAGGAAGTTTTTTGATCTTTCAATTATCCAACCTTCCAATGAAGGAACCGTCAGTTAACCAAGCCTTGAGAGAATTTCTGTGTCAAATGAATTCTGCTACAATGCCAGGTAATTTTATCCTTCAGCTATCTGAACAGGAGGAAATTGCTATCTCACCGGAGTCGGATAACTGTGAGATTACTGTATCTAGTTGTTGAATAGTGATGTGTTAGACATATTTCTTTTTTTTAAAAAAAAATAACAGCTTAACGCGTAAAAGAAAACTAAATATAATGTATTACTCTTATATATACTCAGTATGTAATTAATGAAAGCACGAAGACAGAAAAACTAGCAACAATTTTTAAATACTTAATATAAGAATGAGACATACAGCATGCATATAATATCAGATGTCTTACTTGCAGCTGTCCAGTAGGAAGAAACACTAGCATTATGGGATGCACTCTGAACCAGATCAAGATCAAGATAAGATAAGGAATCGAAAAAAAAAGTGCGTTTTTTTTTCTTCCCAAGTTATCAGCATCAGTTGGAGGTGACATGACTAAAAGAAATCCGAAAACAGCAAGCTAGCTTATCTCCCCTTGGATGAGCAGACATCTTCTGGAGGAGAGGGAGGGTTGGGGGAGGTGTAGGCTGAGGGAGCCTTGCAGGGAAGACCACTGTCAACCTCTCGAATACACTTTCATCTCCACTATGTAATGCTTTTTTTCCACATTCCAACAATTTCGGCCATCCGCAAATGGCAAGATCATTCATCCCATTGGTTATCAGTTTCAGGTGACATCACTAAAATATATCTGCAAATGGCGAGCTCGATAATCTTCCTTTGGATGAATTCGAGCATGTTTATGGAGAATAAAATGTAACTCCAATCATCCATGAATTATAATATTTTATTGCCTTTCTGTTTATTTAACAATATAATTCTAAAGAATCAGTAAGTGTTGAGTGGTTCCTCACAAATAGTCTATTTTATGATCAATAGAACTTATGCGATACTTCCATCTGCCTCTCTTTTCGTTTTCATAGATTCAAAAATTTTAAAATCTTTGGAAAATGTTAACAGTGTAAACTAAATATTGTGAGATATTTTTAGGTAATTACAAGTTTCGATTTTTTTTTCTTTGTAAATAATATATCAGCAAAATAAAATATGCATTTATAAAACTTAAACGAATAAAGATATGTGTTGTTGTTGTGTTTTCCACAGTTAAATTTTTACTCAGTAATTTAGAAGTTGATATTTAAATCCATAACTTTCACCTTAATACAATTCTGTTTAATTATTGTAAACCAAAAATCACTACTACTTTGAAATTAATGCCAGGAACATGGGAAATATGATATCCTGTAATGAAATTTAGAAATTTGTCTAATGCTACCTATTGACATTGTTTGAGTTATTTGTAACATTTCATTCACATACTCGAAAATCCGACCTGTTAGAATTTGGTGGTTTTACAGAGAGACAGCAATTAATTTAACCCAAAACATCACTTAAACTCTTAAAGTTTGGTATAGAAAAAAGGTTTCTACTCTCCAGATAACACAAATACAAATTTACCTTTTCCCACACAAAGTAAGATAAGAATTTTACACAGAGACTGCAGATATTTTAACCCATCACGTTTCCAAACTCTTACAAAAGCTTGGTGTAGAAAAGAATAGAAGGTACATTTTTCTTTTCTTTTCAAACATTTGTACATCACAAAAGTTTAGAAACATATGACTGACAGTCGAAACTTTTTTTTTTCAAAACTTGACAACACATGCTATTCATTTAGGAGAACGAAAAAAGAAAAAAAGACAGATATGATAGCCAATAATGTAATTGTGTCTTTTGAAATGAATAAAGTACAAATGAATTTTTTTCTTGTGAATTCCTGTTGGTGGTTTTATATGGAGACTGCAGATAATTTAACCCAAAACATCACTTAAACTGTTAAAGTTTGGTATAGAAAACAGGTTTGTACTCTCTAGATAATACAAATTTTACTCTTCCCCACACAAAGTAAGATAAGAATTTTACAGAGAGACTGCAGATATTTTAACCCATCGCATTACCACACTCTTACAAAAGCTTGGTGTAGAAAAGAAAAGAAAAGGTACATTTTGCTTTTCTTTTCAACATTTGTACATGGCAAAAGTTTAAACACATGTGACTGGTAGTCGAAACTTTTTTTTTTGAAGTCACATTGAATTCACACACAATTTATTTATTTATTTCACCAGACTAGAAGAAAACACTCGTACTAAATTCCAACAGCACGACTGTTTGAATTTGATTATTTTATTGAGAGACAGGAGATATTTTAGAGAAACTGTGTCAACTCTTGTAAAGCAAAAGGAATCGGGTATTAAATTAATAGCCAGAATTTTAGTGGAGAATATTTCACCTGAAAAGTGACAGTTTATTTATTATATATGTAGATACCTCCAACAGACTAGAAAAACAGTCGTACTTAAAGTACAACTGTTAGAATTTGGTTATTTTACTCTGAGCAAATTTTCATTTGAAATAAGAATAAATAATTATTTATTTGTATTGGAAAGAATATCTAATATAATAATTTTGTTAAAATATATATATAAATATCCTTACTGTGAAAAAAAGCTTGTCCTCAGAGGACAACAGTCATTGGGACTATTGGAAATGAGTTTTACATAGTTGAATTATCTAAAAACCATAGTATCCAGTCAGTGAATTAAAAGTCTTATTTGTTCATGCAAGCTGATAATACCATGCAAAACATCAAAGGGAGATGAGACATGAAAAAGGTGATGTTTGGTGTTGTCATGTGGGAAGTATTATCAAACCCTCAAGTAAGACCAGGAGAATTCCAATACCCCCCTGTCAGAAAATTTCACAATTAGACACCACAATTTGGCGAATACGGTCGCTGGCTGATATTACCAATGACAAGACACATTGAACTAGCATGGGGGCAAAAAGAACATAGTTTCAGACTACGTGAGTATAAGAAATAAACGAACCGCATTAGTCAGGAAAAGACAATGTTGAGTTAATGGGAAATTGTTGCCTCTACTGTAAAAATCACATGAATGCTAAAATCATTTAGTCACTGTGGGAACTGAATGAAGACTGAAAACTAAGAATGGAAATTAATGACTAATCTTCAAGAAAGACTAATAAATCTAAATGAATTGACCCAATGTGAAAGAATTAATGGTGTACCAAACAGACAGAAAATCTAAGGAACAAAAGTCAAATAGCTTTCAGTTCATTACAGAAATTTCATTCTTTCACACTGGGTCAATTTCTTTAGATTTATTAGTCTTTCTTGAAGATTAGTCATTAATTTTAGCAAATCCATGTGTTTTTGTGTGTGTTGTGGTGCGGATAAAAATTCAACTATTTTTGGAATATCTATTTGCATTAAGAAAAATCATTCTGGAGAGACTGTAAGTAAAGTTAAATTATCATTAGGATTTCTAGACATAAAAAAGGTTATTGTAAGCCTTAAGTGTCCGTTTATTTTTAATTTATTTTTAAACATTCCGTTTGGTTCTTTTGAACTTATCATGAGCTACTCTATCAAAAGCCTTTGCGAAATCCAATTATATTGCTGTGTATTCTTCTCCTCTGTCCATGGAAGCAGTCACCTTATTGTAATAAGCAAGTAGATTAAACATGACCTCCCTTTAGCAAATCCATGCGGTCCAGCAAATATAATGCCATTGTTTTCAACCCAATTCTGGATCCTAGTTCTCACAAGCTTCTCCAACATCTTAACCACAACACCTGACAATCAGATCGGCCTATAGTTTGATGCTTGAGTTATACCTCTGTTCGCCCTGAGCCTCTTCATTTCCATGTTAATCTTTCACACCCATTCTCTCTCGTTTTCCATACTCATGCCACTCACTTCCTCATTCATAACCACCTGTTCAATCTCTCCTGCTCTTCCACATCACTTCCCATTCGATCTGATTGATTCTCTCTATTCACTTCTCTACCTTCCAGCAGCAGTCTCTCCAAGCAACTCACACCATAACCACTGAAATGCAATCAATCTCTCCCATGCAGCTCACTTCTTCCCTCAAACTCATTCCACACATTAACAAACTGTATTCCCGTTTCCTGACAACACATTTCAGCCAGCATATCATTCATAATCCTTGCTCTCTGCCTCATTTCACCAGTCATACCTAGGAAACACGCTCACTACCCTTCCTGTCACACTATTCTCTTTTATCTGTCTAAGATAAAAGAGAATAGTGCCTCCTGATATCGATTCTGACTGCTGTTTGTCCTCTGTTCAAGTCATTCGTACCGATTAAAACCATCAACTCCTTTGCTCGCTCCCTCCTCATATCCAATGCCTCAATCAGTCTACTCATTCTATTGCCCGGAGAACATACCTTTTGCATCCTATCATCCAGTGCACCTTTAATAATGAAGTCTCCATACGTCACTTGCTCGAGTTTCGTTAACTCTTTCGTACCTACTTGATTTGTTTTAATTGTTTTCACCCGAATTCAACTTTCGAATCTCGCATCACATTCTCTATCATTCAATCTTTCTAATTTTCGAACCCTCGACTTCTCTTCACACTTTCTCTCTCATTCATCCTTTTGAGTTTCTGTACTTTTGGTCCATGCTCCCAACGCATGGAACCATACCAAATGTAGCATCTTGGTACGGTTCCAGTGAACTTTGTCTAGTATCGATGGCATAAGAAGCAAGGCCTTCAGATATTAAAAAAAGTGTAATCTTGATTACATTTTGGACATTCCCAGAACATTAGACATCGTACACACACTACTCACAGAAGACCACACCCTACACTCTCGTATAAAGTTAACGCCTAATGATAGTAGAAACTTAATCAAACTAATAATCTCGGCAATAGGCTAAATAATAATCTCGGCCATTGACCAATAGGCGATAACACAAACTCTTCAAAGGCAGAAACAGAAAGCCAACATGACATAGTATCCACTTCTTCCATGAGTTCAGACGCCGACCGACAGAGTCGAAACGGCTTGCACCCCGTCCCGGGCTCCCTTTTCCCATAAACCCTTCCCTTCCTCTGAAAAACGGTTTCTAATTTCAGCCCCTTTTTCATCTATTTCCCACCCTACGAAAAAAGGGTTCCGCCCACCCCTAAAAATAATATATGTATATATTAAATTTTAAAAAAAAGAAAACAGGTTTTTTCAAATTAATTCTTCCACATTGCCTAAGCCCCCTCACTCCCCTTTCAACACCATAACAGCAGAAGTATGCACACCGCAGAAAGAAGACAGGAAACAACATTCAAGTAATGGTATGCACGAATATTCTTCTATTATTCTACATATATTTGTCTCTAAAATACATCTTCAATGCCCTAAGAATTCTTGAGTAAAAAGCGAATGATGACATTAAAAAAGGGGCACTCCTAAGCAAAAGCAGGCGAAATAGCCGTAAAAATAATAGTTTTTAAGAGGAGTAACATGCGAGTTTTCCAAGAAATAATACCTATATGTAATCTTGATGTTCTTCAACTCTAATAGTAGCAGAACGGCCTGTCTGTCCAAAGCAGAAAAGATGACAAGAACAGGTTAATTGATAAACACCGGGCAAGAATACAGGTGATAATGTGCCTTTGTTAGGTTGTAAGAAAGATAACTTCCAGGATCGTTTGAAGGTAGTGTACAAAGTACTTGCTATTTGTTCAGATGTTCCTTTAAGGTCGTTTATGCTGACAATTTTAACATATGATTGCAATCAGGAAGAGAAAGAGATGATAATTATCAAATATTTTGTATGAAGGTCTTTGTATCCACTAGAGCAGTGGTGAGCAGGTTTTTCGGTAATAAGACCACATATAATACTTTTCCTACATTTTTCTGACATTTCTGCCACTCTTGAATGTTCAAGAGTCGCATAAACATTGTTTTAAAATTGTATTTGTAAATAAGAAAAATACAACTATACAGCAGTCCTACTCACCAAAGAAGAATATGTTTAGAGATGATGGAAGTGTGATGATAGTGGATAAGGACCTGAAATTTCAAAAATATTTTGCTAAAATAGTGAAGACAGCAGAGCGTATTATGGCAATGATGCCTTGAACGTTAATATGTTAGTGTAAAGATGTAATGACTCCAATGTAAGGCTTTTTTCAGACGGCATATGGATTATTTTGCCAAGATTTCGACACATGGTTTTCAAAAGGATGAAGATATGTTGTACAGGATTCAGAGACGATTGAATAAGGTGGTATGTAGTCTTTGGAACGTTGAGCATGAAACTAGATTGAGGGAATGCCACCATTGCAGAGTCTAGTGGACAGGAGGACAAGCGAAGAGGTCATTGAGGGATATAATTTATTAACACTTTCATTGCCAAGCTGAAAATTGGAATTTCGTGTGGCGGTCAAATTTTTTTTAAAATTTTTATTTAGTTAGCGACGTCCACGCGATAACGCGTGATCGGCCGTTTGGTGAGAACTCGCATCATGCGTATCATTCATTGCCAAGCTGAAAATTGGAATTTCGTGTGGTGGCCAAATTTTTTTTATTTAGTTAGCGACGTCAAAGCGATAACGCATGATCGGCCGTTTGGTGAGAACTCGCAGCGCACAATATCGCGTGATTGGCAATGACATTTTAAGGAGTAATTATCAAATTCATGACTTTCAATTTTTTAATAAAATGGTTGGAGACGAGGGAGAACAAGAAGTCATCTCTGGACGCCATTTAAAAAGATCATGAGCAAGTGGGTAAAAACTGGTTTCTTTGCATGTTGAGTTGAGGGGGGATTGAATGCACTGCCTGGAAGTGTAGTACGTCTGAAGACATGATATGGAAGACATTCAAACCGCTATATGATGAACTGTGTGTGAGTGTGTGTGTAATGGAGAGCCTCCCAATATGCATCTTGATTCCAGGGAGGTATAATAATCTTTTTTTTTTTTTTTACATTTTATTATTTCTCATATAAATTACATACAATATAGGAACACAATTATGCATAACAAATACTTTCTCATACATAAAGTTTTTTTTAAAATAATAATAACAGTTTGCAAGGTATATTATTATAATATTCATAATGATGATTATTACAGGTGTTTCTTTGCAATTTTACACTCTATATATAGAATATCGATGGATATAATCACTCTATATTGCATACTTTTGTTACAGTTATTACATTCATTACATACATTTGTTTACATATGATACTTATATTTGTTTACATATATCTACATTACATACATTTGTTTACATATAATACATACATCACATACATTGGTTTTCATGTGATACGTACATTACATGCATTTGGTTACATATAATATATCTTGGATGAGAACTAATTTCTCTGCTTTCATCCTCGAAGCTTATATGTAAGCTTATCTGAGGATGACACCAGTTGGTTATTATGTATTGTTTTTTTTTTTTTTTTGCTGTGTTGGGAAGCTACGAAATCTATGATTCAGAAATTCGCGCGCGCGCACACAAACACACACACAAAACACTTGGAATGTATTGATGCGTCGCTGAACTGCAAGCCTGAACAAATATATTGTGTTTCATTAAGTTTGTATGGCATTTTGGGTGCGTCTTTCTTGTTCATAGTATGTCCTGAGAGCTCTTTTCAGGCTATTGTAGTTTGTAAGGTTTCTGTATTCAAAAGGTAATTTGTTTATCATGTCTCGGATGTAGAAGTTTCGCGTGGCCTTTCCGTAGTGATTATTGTATTTATATGTGATATAATAATTGTCTGAGGTCTTGTTATATGGTATGTATTTTTGACCGTCCTGTAGTTGACATTGGAATAATGTTTTAGCAAAGCTGCATAGCGATATAAATGTAATAATAATAATAATAATAATAATAATTATTATTATTATTATTATTATTATTATTATTATTAATCTCTCTTGGAAGACTTTACTGACGTAATTAATACCGCCTTAGACAAAAACAAAATTGCCATGGTAGTCTTTCTAGATCTGACTAAAGCATTCGATACACTTACACATTGAACCTTGTTTAAAAAGCTGAGGCATGTTGGAATAGACGGGCCTCTTCACAGGTGGTTTACAAACTACCTCCAAAATAGAAAGCATATCACACGTATCAGATCAAACCGAAGCAGAGAGAGCTACCAGTAACCTGTGGAGTGCCACAGGGAGCTGTACTCTCCCCAACTCTATTCAACATTTACATGCACGATATTAATCAGTTACCACTCAAAGGTAAGATATTCCAATACGCAGACGATACAGCAATAATTGCGTTATCCATAATAACCCAAGTATAGCCCAAACAAATATGCAGCATGATATAAATCTGATTATAGACTGGCTCACGAAAAACTCCATACACCAAAACTCAGAAAAGACAAAATTAACAATATTCAGAAATCCACTGACTCGACTAGTTGATAACAAATATATATCAATCCAACATCCATTTACCAACAGAAAAAACACACAGAACAGCAAAACCAGTACAATCACTCAGGTTGAAACAATTCGATACCTTGGAATTTACTTCGATGCAGATACAAACTGAAATAGCCACATAAGCCATGTACACAACAAACTCCGAACAATAAGTGGCAAACTCTACAGGTTATAAGATATAGTTCCCATACGCCTAAAAACACTAATATACAAAGCACTGTGCCAAAATATACTAAGATACGCTATAACAACGTATGCTTTCTGCGCACCCTACAAATTAAATAGATTATTGTGGGGATGAATTGCACAATGTAGATGTAAAGGAGTGCAGAGAACGGTTGTGTTGAGTGGCATGAATGACATATAAATAATGTGTTGTTTTGCAGGATTGTTGGGAAATAGTGCGAAAAGAAGTATGGTGAGCCTTTCGCCAAAGTATAATAGTGTTGAGGTGAGTGATAGCTGAATAGTAAAATGATTAAATGAATAGGAAGAGAAAGTTGGAAATTGTGAAGATAGAGGAGGTAAAGTAGAGGGTAGTCCATAAGTCATGAATGAGTTTAAAATATGAACAACTTCTTTGATTATCAATTTTTTTTCAGGTATTCTAAGGAACATTATGGAAATTAATCATGGAAAGGTTCAGAATTCAACAACGAACCAAAATCGTGCAATGTTATTTTGAAAATCAACATTTGATTATTCTATTACAAAGAGCATATGTAATTTTGCGGTCTGCAATTTGCCATCACATTCTCCAGATCTGTTGGCCGCCTTCCTATGGCGTTACCTGAAGGACAATGTGTAAGTCAATAAGGCCCAGATAATCCAACTGAAGGAAAACATTCATTCAGAAATTAGGGTGCTGCAGCCAGAAACATTAACACCACTCATAGAACATGCCTTAAAAAGGGTCTGCCTTTGTGAAGCCAAAAATGGAAGGCATTTACATGATGTGGTTTTTCATAACTAATAAAAAATCTCCAGGTTCTGTATTTCATTATTAAAAAAGTTATTGAATGTTTAAAACCCTTCATGACTTATGGCTACCTGTATATAATAAAGAGTGCATCTGTGTTGAGAGGCCAGAAGAGACATGTATTGAGTCAGAAAATGTGGGCCTTTAAATGGATCTTTAAAGTGATCAGAATTTCAAGGGAAGAATTAGAAGAGAATTAGACATTCAAAGTCTAATGGTGGATTAGGTAAAGAATTAGTAGTTTGGCATATAAATCCTTTTTAAAATCCAAGTATACCATTGTATATGCATTTACTTTATCCAGTGAATTTTTCATCTTATTGTAATATATAAGCAGATTGCTAAAGCAGGACCTCCCCCCTAACAAACCTATACTCACCATCATAAAGAATGCTGCTATTATCAACCCATTTCTGAATCCTAGTCCTCACCAACTTCTTCTCTAACACCTTAACAACTCTAGATACAAATTGGCCTATATTTTTTTCCCTTAGTCTTATCCCCCACCACTTGTGAAGTGAAACAATTTTTCCCAATTTTCATTCATTTGGGACTTTCCCTGTTGCAAGACTCATGTTAAAGAGGTATGCCAAAGGTGCCATTAATAACCTAGAATATTCCTTCAAGATACATGCTAACTGCTGGTCTGGTTGGCCGAGCAGTTAGCATATCCGCACTCCAGCCAAAAGGCTGTGGGTTCGAATCCTGCTGTGTGCATGGATGTTTGTGATTATCTGTGGAAGTGGTGGTGGTGGGCAGTAGATGGCGTTGGTGTGCGGTTGCAATTAGTTGTTGTTGGGAGATTGAGTGGTGGAAACAGATGTCGAGTAGGTGTCCTCCCTCGATGAGTCTTTGGACTCCTTGGAGGTGTCATATAATAATAATAATAATTAATGTCGCTACAGTACAAAATGACAAAACTGATCTTTTGGGAACAAAGAGAAAATCACGACCTTTAAACATTGCAATGGCAGAACACAAAATACTGACAGCAAAACATTTATGTCACTATGCAGCCTTGCTAAAACATTATTTCAATGCCAACTACAGGACAGTTAGAAATACATACCGTACAACAAGACCTCAGACTACTAATTATATCACATATAAATACAATAATCACTACGGAAAGCCCACGCGAAACTTCTACATCCCAGACATGATAAACAAATTACCTTTTGAATACAGAAACCTTGCAAACTACAATAGCCTGAAAAGAGCTCTAAGGACATACTACAAACAAGAAAGATGCACCCAAAATACCATACAAACTTAATGAAACACAATATATTCGCTCAGGCTTCCAGTTCAGCGACGCATCAATACATTCCAAGTTTATGTGTGTGTGTGTGTGCGCGCGTGAATTTCCGAATGACGTAAATTCGTAGATTTCGTAGCTTCCCAACACAGCAAAAAAAAAAAAAAAAAACAATACATAATAACCAACTGGTGTCATCCTCAGATAAGCTTACATATAAGCTTCCAGGATGAAAGCAAAGAAATTAGTTCTCATCCAAGACTTATCATAGGTAACCAAATACATGTAATGTACGTATCACATGAAAACCAATCTATGTAATGTATGTATTATATGTAAACCAATGTACGTAATGTAAATATCACATGTAAACAAATGTAAGTAATGTATGATATCTAAATAAATGTATGTAATGTAATGTATATAATAACTGTAACAAATGTATGCAATGTAAAAAAAAAAAAAATTATTTTTAAAGTAAATCATGAGTTTACACCGTAGGTTTGTGAGAATAAGGACACATAATATTTAGATTGCATATGTGCAAATACTGTTGTATAATCACACCTTTTCAAACTTGAAAAAAAAAATAGTAAACTACAACATGTAATATTATACGACTTATGTAACTCTGAACAATATAATTGTAAATTATTATTATGATTGTTACCTAAAAAAAACTATCATCATTACTATTTAAATCTCATTATACGTAGCGCAAAGTGCTGAACTTTGTAAAATAATATACTGAATAGATGATCATTGTACATATGTAAATATTTGAAAGAACAATAAAAAAAAAAAAATAAAATAAAATACATGCATACTGTCGAACGACACGTTAAGTTCCAGAGCATCGCCATATAGCGAATTTCATGGTGTAGTCAATACTAGTTTTCTATCACACACACACACATTATTCTAAACATTTCTTTTGCATAACGAAAGTAAACAAATACTTTATTTACGTCATTTACGTGCATATATGACTGTGTAATACTTTATTTAGCTATAACATGCATTCTGCATGTTATTGCTAAATAAAGTATTACGCAGTCATATATGTGCGTAAATGACGTAAATAAAGTATTTGTTTACTTTCGTTACGCAAAAGATGTTTAAAATAATTTTTGGAAATGTAAAAATTATTCTGAATCACATGGCTTAAAGGAAAACGCCCACCTTTTCTGTCATCAATCTACATTAAACGTTTTTCCATTTCATCAATAAAATTGTCACGTTCACGAATAATTCTAGCATTAAATAGTGTCGTTATCGTTTTATCTTTGTTTCTAATAAATGTAACCATAGTAGTGCGAGAGATGTTTAGCCTATGGCCTCTACGACCATTGTAAACAAATTTAATCACTTAATTTAGTCTTAGTAGGTAATGTAATAGATCACTGACTTCTTTTCGCTGGAAGCAATAGCAACTATACTTGGAATTTTATCAAAGCTATGACATTATAAACAGCTATAAAATAATAGATATAAACCATTGTTAAATCTTGAAAGAAAGAGAATTTATAATGTATTACCTTTCATTCAGATTTAACAAGTATCTAAATTCTCTATGTAATACTTGTATATTAATAAAAAGAAATTGAATGTAAATGAAATGATAAAAACATCATTGATTTGAAATTTGCTGAATATTGTATTGTCAAATGCCATATGTGAAAAAAAAAAAAAAGGAGGAAGCAATTTAGGAAAGGGTGAAGTATGTGTTAGTATGCGAACATTAGGCTAAAATCCCAGACAAGATAAGAAGATTGAATCATGACCTGAGGCCATCACGTACGCAAAGGTCTAGGTTGCGCGGGGGGAGGGTCTTCCGTTGAAGCGTCGGAACGGAGTGCAGAGGAATTGCGGTACCATGTTATGGTCATCAAGGGGTATATAGTTTTTTGGACACGAAAACGAGGCTCTTGCTTTTTGGCTTTTGCATTTTATCTGTTCCAGTTGTTCTCGGAGAAAGGAAGTTCCAGTGAGGTCGGGGTGAGATGAATGAGAGCGGCTATGTGGCCAAGTACAATGCCAACATGCATGTAGGTTTCTGCATAGCAGAAGGTCAGCATAGGCCGAGAAAGAAATGCGGAACCCCGTGGACCAACATCGGCAGCAGTGCTTTGTGAACATCGTAGGCAACGAATCATGATCGTATTCGCATATCTACCTTCCAGAAACAAGAACCTAAGGAATGTATCAGCCAGATAACCACGTCAAAAAGTGACCAGATGAAAAAAACGTGAGCTGTATAATTCCAATTGATGATCGCAAGTATAAGCCAGTGAGATCCGAACACCTCGGTAAAGTAAGACCTTTTCAATTTTTGTATACAAAGAAAGTTAGATTGTGATGGTAAAAGGGACTAATTAGAATTGCCATTTATGAAGTGTTGTAGGACTTGAGGAGTTGAACCATGAATAGGGAATGATTGATCTGAGCCAGCAAACTTAGAAAAGTGCAGTGTGAAAATATTATAGTTTGTCATTGTCGGGTAGTTCTTGAACAAATAATTGTGTGCAAATAATCTAGGAGAGTTAAGTCATTAGAAGGACATCCCATTTTAATAGTGTTTGATAATATTTCATGTTCTAAGGGAACTAGAATGTCCATGTTACGTCGAGTTATCTAATTTACCTTTCATATCAACATTGGTTAAGTTAGTGCGTATAAAAATAATTGTAACTTGCTTTATTAGTAATGAATAATTTTTTTTCTTGTCAACCAAATAACTTGCCTGATCACTAATCTCAATGCACCACTCATAAAGAGAACCTACGGGTAAATATATTGGGGATAGTCACGACTGCAGTGCGAAATAAGAATATATTCAATTATTGTGGTTAGAAATAGAGAAGGAAAGGATACAGGATCGTGTGCCATACTAGGTGTTTGCTCTTAGATAAAGAAATTTCTCTTATCTATAGAATTTTGGTGGCGCAGTGTAAACAAATAACTTTTCCGAAATTTGAAACAGGGTTAGCACTAGTATTCTAACAAAGGAATTGGCTCTAGCCAGAAGCATTTCCTTTGTCCAGAGAGTTTTGCACACGTGGGCAATACACTAATAGCGGCCAACGGTAAGAGGTAATAATAAGGATTGAGTCTGGAAGAATTGTATAGAACAAAATTTTAGATTGAAGAAATAACAAGAAAAGTAAAAATAATACAACATAAGCCAAGATTTAAGGAAAGGTAAACACAATCAAAAATAAATTCATACACATTATATATCATAAATGTATATAAATTTTACACCATTTACAATTCACAGCCAGCAAAACACCAAAACACAACTGGATGCAATGAGCAACGATAGTTGTAAACAAACAGCCATGGAAACGCGTAGCGATTGTTTCACTGTAGCCGCTCTTGTTGCTGAAACCGTTGCATTGTTGATTTTCTTTTAGGATATATAAGAAGACATAAAATCAATTGATTTTTATTCTGAATGTTCATCACTTTGCTAAGATATATCAACCAGGTGTATGTAGCATGGTGCTACTGCTACGTTGGATGAAGAGTTACAAGTTCATGAAGATTAGGTTGAAGAGCTCTTGCATAATCTGGGTAAGAATTTGTCAACAGGGACAGAATATCAGTCCGTTTGTTAAAGGGATGTTCAGCTGAATTGGCTAGGCCTTTTACACGTTTATATAACTTGAGTCTCAGCTCAGGAATGATACCACAGGAAAGGAATGAATGTATGATAGTTCCATTGCACAAGGGTGGTGCAAAAAGTGATGTGGCTAACTATCGACATATTAGTATCTCTAGTGTAGTGGTGAAAATTTTAGAAGAGTTAGTAAGAACTGGCATACAGAAATGGGAAGACAAGCATTCTCTACTCTGCAGGGGAATATCATTGGTTTACTAAAGGAAGGTCCCGTTTACAATTTACTCATATTTTCCGAGTTGGAGAAAGGTGAATAGATACACTATGATAGTGTTAGATTTTTCTGAGGCATTTGATAGGATACCACACGATAGGCTGTTGTGTAAACTGGAGAATATTGGTTTGGAACATAATCTATTGACTTCAATCAGGGGATGGTTGAGAGACAGATATCAAAAAAGTGGTATACAGAGGGTGTGAATCTGCCAGATTTAAGGTAACTAGTGATGTACCTCAGGGTTCAGTCCTTGGGCCATTATCGTTCAATCTATATGCTAATGACTTCAAGCAGGTTCTATCGTCAGATTTGAAATTGATTGCTGATGATGCGAAGATAGGCAGGACAATCAGGAATGCTACTGATATTCAGCAATTACCAAATGATTGGAATAAGCTGGAAGTCTGGGCTAGCGAAAACGGCTGTCAGTTTAATGTTGGTAAGTGTAAAGTTATGCACTTTGGCGTGATTAGGGATGAAGCGGCATATTATATTACTGGGGTTATGCTACAAGAAACTGCATAGGCAAGGGATCTCGGTGTATCGGTGGATAAGTACTTAAAGTTCAAAGGTCACAAAGCAAAAGCTGAAAATACAACTCAGCGGATAATTGCTATTCTGAAGCGAACCTTGACATGTAAGGATAAGGAAGTAATTTTGCCTCTTTAAAAGGCTTTGATAAGACCACACTTGGATTACTGTACACAGATTTGTTCTCCTGGGTTTCAAGAGGATAACAAAGTTGTGGAAATGGTGCAAAAAAAAAAGTTACAAATATTATATCCGGATTATGGAATTTAGATTATGATGACAGATTGCGAGCATGTGGATTACAGACTCTGGTTAACAGGAGAAAGAGGGGTGATATGACAGAGTTCTACAAACTTTTGAATGGGTGTTATAGCATTTCAAATGATGAAATTTTTCTTTATATGGAAGGCAGGCAGAGAATACGGGGACATCCATGGAAGTTAAGGTTGTTCTCAGTCAAGAAAGGAGTAAGAGCTAGGTTTATCTCCCAGAGAGTAGTGAGTAAATGGAATAATTTTCCCTTAGGGGTAGTCAGTGCATCTAGTGTGATTGAATTGAAGGGAAGGTATGACAGCTGGGTAATTTACAGCCTCCCTCGATGAGTCCATGACTCTCTGGAGGTCTCAGCTAATAATAATAATAAAAATATCAGCTAATGCATTTTATACCCCTATATAGGAGTAAGCGAGGCCGTTTAAGCCCTATCTAACTTCTGAAGACCGAGTGGGCAGTTCAATCTCCACTGGTACCCAATCACAGATAGCTGGCCCAAGGCTATCATTAATTAAGCGGCACGAAGTGAAGAGAGATGGCTCAAGAAGTGCTGCCATCTAGTGGTCCCTAACCCTAACACAATTTATTTAATGTGTGAAATAATGTGGGTTCTATGGTCGATTTTCTTTAGTTCCCAGGATGAAAAACCCGAGTTTCCAGAGAAAAAACCTGCTTACCTGCGCAAGAGATCGACTAACTCAGGAACCGGTCAAAAAGAGGCTTAGAAAAATTTTCTCTAGTCGCTGAGTAGATTTGAAACCAAGAAGTCTTCCTTCATACCCCATGGTGGCAACAAACTCCACACCCACTGAGCTATACGGGCTCTAATAATAATATTCTTTTAAACACTTCATTATGACTTGTATACGTATAATAATTACATTACGGAATCATAGAAATTACAAAATTTAAAAACTCTAAAAATTACATACATATAATAATAATAATAATAGTATTTTTTTAAATTGAATAATTTTTATTATTATAATTATGATTGCATATTCCCATATACGGGAATAAAAAGGTGTTAGCTGATTTATTTTTTTTTGATTGCATATTATGCATTTACAAAACATGTTGTTCTAGTTTTTTTTTTTACAATTTTTCCTCTTTTTTTAATGTGTTAATAATAGTTACTACAGATAGTAATTTATAGTTTGCAATTGATATAACAACAAATATACAGATAAAGTATAACAACAAGAATAAATTATATATATATATTATTAATAAATATATTATTTTATATATATATATATTTACATGGAGCTTGGGTAACTCAGTAGAAGTGGCGTTTGCACTCTATGGCACTTGACAGCACGAAGAAAGGATTTGGTGGTTCAAATCTAGTTGCCCACTAGAGGAAATTTTTCTAAGCCTTTTTTACGACAGGTTCCCGAGTTAGTCGATCTCTGGCACAGGCTATCGTTTTTTTATATATATATATTGTAAAATAAAGTTGAATGACTTAAACCGAGAGTTAGGTAAAAAAGGTTTAATAGTAAAACTCGCCTAGTTTTGGCCTTATAACGTCACCTTAATCAGGTGACGTTATAAAAGAAAGAAAAAAGAAAAAACACTAAACACTGAAGCTTAAACTATGAACAACATAGAGAGTCTCTATACATAACTAGCATGAAAAGATTGCAGTTGTATTTAAAGCTGTTCTTTCGTTTGTTGCATTGTTGGGAGAGTGCGTGCTTGCAGCATCACGTGAACGATACGTGATTATATCATTCAGTCTTATGTCGCAAGTATCCTTAAAACAACAACATCACGTGAACGCCAGTACATGATTACTGCTGAATGACTATCTGGGAGGTTGCAGCTCAAGTTATTATTTAGAGGTTCAGGGTTGAGGATGATTTCCCTACATTCTACGTTTTTTATCTACAATTCATCATGGCAATGAAAGATGTTAATAGATCTGTCCCAGCAGACTGTATGACTTGGGGTTTCATCATTAGGATTAGCTAAGAAAAGTATATGGCTTGATAAGGCATTGGCTTGCTGTCTCTTGTAAGCAATGTCCCTCATGTATTCCTCCATACGGAATTCCATAGATTTGTCTGTCTGGCCAAAATAAGGAATATCACAATCACATATTTTACACACACCAGGATAGTTAAGATGGTGAAGACAAGGTTTTGGGTGGCTTATTAAGGAGCGGATTTTTGGAAGTGGAGTGAATATTCTGATATTGTATTTTCTTAGAACCTTGGCTAATTTTTGTGAAACTGAACTTATGTAAGGAATAGATATATTGCCTTTAAATGTATTTATTTCTTCTGTGTGATGACCGTATTAAGAAGGACTTTTTCAATAATTATTTTAGAATATCCATTATGTATGAAAGTAGTTTTGAGATAGTTGATTTCTTTATGATGTTCATCTGGGTCATCAAGATGAGAGCGAGCTCTATATCTCAAGGTAGAAATTATTCCACGTTTTGGGGGAGAGAAGTGAGGGGACTAACTATGGAGATATCTGTTGGTATGTGTAGGCTTTCAATACATCGACATTTTAAGTTTACCAGAAGAGCGGGCCAGTTCTACATCTAGAAAAGGCAGGGAACAATCAGTTTCAAGCTCGGCTGTCAACTTTTGAGATGTTCAAGGGAAATCACATATATGTATGTGTATATATATATATATATATATATATATATATATATATGCAGGGTGGCCATAAAATAACTTTCCCTGTTTGGATGCATCTGTAGTTTAAACCAATAAACGAAATGAGACCAAATTTGATATTGAGACTTATGAAGGCATGGGGAGATGATTTCCAGGAAAAAACGACTTAGTACCTAAAGTCGCCGATAGGGGAAATTTTAGCCCTGGCAGAGCCGAAAACAAGGGGATAATTACAGTAAAGGCAGATAAAATGGAATAATAACATTTGACGGGGTAAGCGACAGCCGCGTCACTCATTCCAGCTGGATATGTGGCATGTCACAATAATAATAATAGTTTAATAATAATTCAACTAAAACAACAACTTGCGATAGAGACAATAATTAATGTAGTGATTGAGCTTACAGAAAATAATGTTTTATTCATCAGAATCAGGGTCCCCTGGACCACATACATAATTTTCAATGTGCTGACCTTTCCTGTGTGCAACAAATTACATCCGGTGTGCGACATGCTCTACAGCTGAGTGTCAAGAGTGGGATTGGATGTTCATAACAGCCCGTTTTATGTTTTCTTTCAAGACATGCAAGCTAGGAACGCCACCAATGTACACAATTAATCTGCTCAGATGACAAAATTAATCTGCTCAGATGACAAGGCCCTGACTACTGAACTAAACCACATCCTCAACACTTTCTTAGCCAATGGCTATAACCCCCAAAAAATACTAAAACCTGTAAACCACAACCCCCCTCCACAATAAAGATTACACCAAGTCTATCACCATCCCCTACATCCAGGGCACCTCTGAGAAAATAACCAATATCCTCAAAAAATATGACCTTACTTCGTGTTATAGACCATATAAAAAGTTGGCATCCCTTATCCGCTCTACCAAAGACCGACCACTTCCCCTAGACCTACCTGGTGTATACCAGGTCCCTTGCAGCTGCAAATTGTCCTACTTTGGCCAAACAGGCAGAACAACAAATATCAGGATTTCAGAACACCAAGACTACATCCGGTTTCACCAGTACAGCCGCTCTGGGCTGGCAGACCATGCCTTAGATACCCACCATAAAATTCGTTGGAAGAAAACAAAAATAATTCATCGCAGCAAGTTTAAATACAAAAGATTATTCAAAGAATCTTCAGCAGCTCTAAAAAACGTTCCTAACCTCAACAAATTTGGGTGCATGAAACTGCCCCAAATTTGGGAGACTTTCATTATGAGAACTTCAGCCCAACTGCCAAGACTACCAAATTAGCCCACAAGAGGGCACCATTAGGACTTTAGGAACAATATTAGTTTCTTGCTTTCTTCCTCATTTGCTTTGTGTTAGTTCCTGAGTGCACATACCATATCTTTATGTTCCTGAAGATGGCAATGTGACGTTGCTGAAATATAGAAGTTATTCATTAAAGTTACCTTTAATTAATATACTTTATATGCATTGTTAATTCCGTAAACTAATTACAAGTCCACATTACCTGGTCTATAAGAACATCGAAGCAAGTATTTGATTCCATTCATCTCTATCTCACACCATTCTACCTCAAAACCACTGGCACTATTTCCCTCTTGAATCTCTACTTTCTATTTACATAACTCTTTCTCTATCATCAATACTACTCCCACTTCCCTTGTGCGGTGCCTCGGGAAAAGTTATTAGTGGGGCACCAAAATATTTGCAAAAAATAATTTTTTGCAACTTGTCAAATTTTCTTAGATATATGAAAATGAAGGGCCCCTCTGAGCATGGTGCCTAAGTCTGAGGCTCGAAAAAACGCCATCTGTGGGAGCCCTGTATAATGTGTTACCACTTTCACATGGCCATCTTTCAATCCATTCTCTCTCACCTCTCCATGTATATCTTTCTCCTCATTTCACTCTGCATACATGAAATCACTTCCCTCATTTTTACCAACTCTGTGTTTGTGTCTTGAATCACTTTCTCACTGCCATTCATTCTTGCTAGTACACTGTCTGAAGCATTCTCTTTCTTATTGTCTTTCTCACCTGCTATCTTAGTGTCATTTGACTTATCTTTCTTGCCATATCAGTCTCACATGCTAATCTTACTGTCAGTCACATTCTCCTTCTTACCATCAGTTTCACATACTATCATACGGCCACTCTTGCTTGCTTTCATATCTACTCTGCTGATCTACCATTCTGCCTTTTGCCACTCTCACATTCACTGACATAACCTAGTCTCCTAATCTATATGCATGACACTTCCTGTAACCCATACTCATTTCTCTTATTGAACCACTCCTCATAGACACCTCAGTATCTCCCCATACACACTTATTTTATTCTCAACAGTATACCATTTTTGAAAACTCACACGATCATTTTGTGCCACTCTGTATGCTGACCTCACTCTAACTGCAATTTTGTTCCAAATCAATAAACAGAACACAGAAATTAATCATTCCACAGTTTAAAACTCAACTTAATACCCATGTAACAATCTCAGCTATCTCATCTTTTGCATTATGTGAATATCACAAAATGCAAAGGGTGTTGCATCTGATTTCAGAGTGCACTACTCATTAAAAATAAATATTTCCATGAACCACCCAATGAAATTTAATTTAAAATAATCAAAATCACTCCCTGTAAATATAAATGTTAACATCTTTCCATAGCTTTGAGAAGCACTATCTTCTTACAATGAATACACTCATTCATTGTTATTAATGCATGGAGTGTAATGGATTTTAAAATTCTATATGACGAATATGCTCTCAGTTGAATGAACTTGCCACAATGAGTCTGCAAACTCCATGGAGGGTGTAATAATAATATTACTGAATTAAAAAGCCAAAAGGGTTCACTTCGGTGATATAAAATTATTTTAATTAAGGGGATATTAAATCCCACATTATTTCAAAGCCGAATAAGAAACTCAGAGATAGAAGTCAAAGAGTTTCATGCCGAATATATAGCAAAATATAAAAGTTTCAGCGAATTGTAGCATAAGCTAAAGCACATAGTACAATACCAGGGCAACTCGTAGCAAAGGTGTTTTCAATACCAGGTTACCCTGGTATTGAACCATGTGCTTTAGCTTATGCTACAATCTGCCGAAACAATTATATTTTATATTTTGCTATATATTTGGCATGAAACTCTTTGATTTCTATTTAAGTTTCTTTTTCAGCTTTGAAATAATATGGGATTTAATTTCCCCTTAATTTAAATAATTTAACATTGCCAAAGTGAAGCCTTTTGGCTCTTTATTTCAGTAATTTATTAGTGCACCTTTTTTTGACAACTCGTATAGCAAAATATATAAGTTCTCTTTGCTATAATCTCAGTATTATCTAGGTTTACCTACTCACTGATGAGACCCCAATGAGGATTGAAACCAGTGGAGGTTTGGCTTTGAGAGGTCTCTGCTTGGGGGTTGGCTTTTGCCTGTCTCTGAGTGGGGCCACTGCTGAGATTATGGCTCTGCTTGGTGTGGGGTGAGCCTGCCACTGGGTAGAGCCAATGCTGAGAAGTTCTTCTCAGTGACTGGGTGAGCCTGTCACTGAGTGGAACAACGCTGAGATGGGCGATCTTTTGGGATCGTCTAATTTTTAGAGATGGCTTTACTTAAATAGTGAAACCAGTCTGGGTAGTGACCTTCCACCATAATGTATAACATCATACATCTCCTAGGAGATGTTTTACATTATGGGAAATACTAAGAACAGTGATCAGAACTTTATCCACCTTTGCTATGAGTTGCCCTGGTTTTGAACCATGTGCTTTAGCTTACGCTAAAATCCACTGAAACTTTTATATTTTGCGATATATTCAGCATGGAACTCCATGATTTCTATCTCTTTGTTTCTTATTTGGCTTTGAAAGAATGTGGAATTTAATATCAACCTTAATTTAAATAAGTAATAATAATAATAATTAAATAATAATAATTATAATAATAAATCCAATGGCTTCTTATATGCAGGATACTCAGTTCATGCCAAAAATAAAATTAAAAGAAAAGATCTTAACATAAAGGAGATAAGATTTCAGGGTCATGAATACACATGCATTCTTAGAATTCAGTGTCTATTTAATGCTATATAATATCTTGTTTTGTAATTTGCAAACACTTATGCAAACAAATATGCAATTTGTTTATTTTTCAGGTCACATCAAGAATTGATCTGCTGCAGCATTTAAACCGAGAAAAATTTAAACTTTTTGGGGATAAACCAGAAGATATTATTGAACACTGTAGAATAAATAAGGCTAATTATAGATCCAAACATTGCAGGTAACATTTAGTTTGAAGACTTGCATGCCTAAATATTAAGACTTAAGTGAATGACATAATAATAAAATTATAAAGCAATGGAATGACACGTTAGGAAAAATTATTTAATATTTGTAGAATTTTTGGCTATGTTTGTCATTCCTGACCATTGTCAGTACATTTGAAAAGACATAATTTAAGTGCTGTTCTTATTCTGTTTGTCTTTTCAACTGTATGAACAATGGTTACAAAATTTACCCCAAAACTCTACAAATATTAAATAATTTTTCCTAACATAAGTGCATTACTTTCACTGCATCTGATTGCAGAGCATGCTATGCATTAAAAATAAATGTCTCCATTTATTTTCAATGAATCCTTACAAACAACTTGAAACAGTGCATAAATGTTTAACCTATCAGTAAATCATTTACAGCTTTCAGTACATACACACCACATGCATAATGTGCCTAAGTCAGCACTCAGTGTTTGAAATGGTCCCCTTTTGCCTTCACAAGGAGCAAGCACTGGCAGCATTTCCATTGGATGTTTTGCATACTGCCACTGATAGGTACCTTCACAGACTTTGGAAGCATGCACAACATCCAATGGAAATGTTGTCACTGCTTTCTCCAAATCCACCATCAGGCTGGTGATGCTGCAGTGTCATTTCTTTCAGGCTACTCTCTCAAGCTCTGACCACAATTGAAGTCCATTGGATTTAGATCAGGACTCCCTGATGGCCAATCAGATTGAGATGTGGCCCTTGCCTTGTGTGCAGGAGCCCTGAGTCCTGTTGGAAGGTCCACTGTCTACTGTGAAACAAGGTGTTGTTTGGGGTCATATTACACGTTCCAGCATGGTCAACATACACTTTGGTGGAGGTTTTGATCCATTGCCTCGTGATACGTTGCCTCACCACCACCACTGAACTATCACTGCTATGGGAAGATGACCTCTCTGAATCGTGGGTGCTATGCAGCCACGATTCAGAGTGGTCATCATTTCTTCTGTATCATTATAATCGTTAATATATGATGCACAATCATCCTACTGATCCCAAATATTTTAGCATGCTGAAAATAACACGTGGCTGCATTCAAACCTTGTGAAGTGCTATTACAACTACACAGTTTTCATAATCTCCACACTGCATGTTATCCCATACAGCTAGAGAACTCTCTCTCTCAACTCTCTACTGATAAACATGCGAATATCGACTATACACAGCACCACTAATGGAACTGGACTCGCACAATTCTGTAGGCCGAGCTGGGTTGTGCAGATATTGTAACAGTATTAATAACAAGACTATGTAGAAGAAATATATCAAACTTCATTCTTTGTAAGCATAATATTTCAATAGTATCTGAATGTTATTTTAATTCAATAGATAATTTACATCCATGTTTAGAATAACATAAACACATCATGGTTGGTTCAGTAGTTCATCATCATCATAAAATTCATTCCTGATATATATCCTCAAGGGGTGTACAGGATATGATAGTAGTAGTACTTGAAAATTTGCATCATTACTAACTTCCTATCTACAATTTTCCTCCAAATCAGTCTGTTAAATGTCAAGACTCCAATATTATTTGGTCTTATATTTCTGTCTTCTAAGGCACTTTTTACGATATCAATCCAACTATATCTTGGTCTTCCTCTGGGTCGTTTTCCTGCCAACCTGGCAGAGAACACTTGTTTTGTTAATCTTTCCTCGCTCATTCTGTTCAAGTGACCATACCACCTGAGATTAACTCTGCTAACGCATTCCTGGATGCTGACAATGTAAAGGTCTTTCCTAATATCCTCATTTTTAATATGATGTTGCCATTGATGCCATCTGTTCACTCCCTAAACTTACTGACTCTTCATATCTACAGTCTCTAGTCTTTGGTGAAGTGTTTTACTTCTGACCCAGCTCTCAGATCCATAAGTTAAAATTGGTTTCAACACTGCCTTGTATGCAGCTAATTTAGTGTTCTGACTAATTTCTCTCTTATTCCATATAAAGTTATTCAATTGACTTCCTACCATACCAGCTTTGTTGATTCTTTGTCTATTTCCATATTTAATTTACCATCTTCAATAAAAATCATGCCTAAGTAGCTGAAATGTTTTACTTTAATGCAGTTGATATTTTCAATCTTTCTGCCAATTTTCATTGTCTTTTTTGATGTTGATCTTCATACCATATCTATTACAACAGTTATTCACTTCAGTCAGAGAATCTTGCAGACTTATAGCAGATTTATTTAAAAGTATAACATCATCTGCATAAAGCAAAGATTAACACCTTCAATTTTGATATCAGGTTTAATAGCACTTTCCTTCATAACGTGATCTATATAGATAATGAATAACAGAGGGGATAATGTACATCCTTGTCTCACACCAGATTTAACATTAAACCATCTTCCTGTACTTCCTTCAATTCTAACTGCTGACTTACAACTCAAATAAAGACTAAGTATTGCTTAATATAATACCCCATTAACATCCTATAACTGTAGCATTTTGAATAGCTTCTCTCTTGGCACCTTGTCGTATGCCTTTTCCATATCTATAAAACTTAAATACAGATCTTTGTTATATTCCCATGATTTGTCAAATATCTGTCATAAATTGAAAATCTGATCCAGACAGTCTCTATTTAGCCTGAATCCAGCTTGTTCTTCACCGAGCTTCTCTTCCACAATCCTTCTCAACCGTTTCTCAAGTATACTTGTATATCTTAGCAGGAACACTCAGTAATGAAATGCCTCTATAATTACTTAAGTATAAAGAACTAATAAGATTCGTTTCGGCAATGAAAACATTACTTAAATTAAGGGGAAATTAATGTGGGATTTAATATCCCCTTAATTTAAGCCTCTATAATTCTCACATTCAGTTTTATTTCCCTTTTTTCTGTCCAGGCCTTCTGAACTGGAGGTATAAAAGCAATACTGTATTGCTTTTATACCTCCATTCTTGAGCATTTCTGATCGAATATCATCTACTCCTGATGCCTTTCCACATTTCAAGCCTTTGATGGGTTTTTCTACTTCAAGTAATGATATGTATTCCTGACTGCAAGACTGTCAGTGTTTTTTTACCACTGTGCTGTCATCACTACTTGTTTCATTCAGCAATTTTTGGAAGTAATTACTCCATTCAGTACGGTAGTTACATTGCAATATTTAGTACATCATAATAAAATAAACTTGCATTATTTCTTCAATATTCATAAATCACTTGAATCTGTTATTTTACTCTGCTAGACCCTTAATAAAATAATTATTAGCACTAAGAATATTAAAAATTCTATCAGGAGGGTTATAATATTAAATAAATTACTCACCCTCTCAGTAGCATTTTTTAATGTAAAATATATTAAGATGTATCGGCGCTGGCTGCTAGAGGGATTCGTAGCCTGTAGTGTTTGTTGAGAGCTCCTGATAAGATAAGTGTTATTTTAAGTTATCATTGACAAATTTACTTGAATATTACGTAGTTTTGTTTGCTTTGCGTATCTTAGTGTGTCTGTTTGTGTGTTTTTGGTGTTTCAATTATAAATTTGATAAAATACTATAGAAGCGAGTATGGCTCCGTAAGAAGGAAAATGGCGGCTAGTAATAACGGTTCGCCATCTTTATTCAATAATATGAATAAAGGAATTCACTGAATGATATAAAGGAGATTATTCAGTGTACTATCTGCGTAATATATGCTTTGCGGTGTGCGGTTGGATATGGTTAGATGATAATAAAGGAGTGAATGTGTGTAGAAAATGTAGGGAAAATGAGGAATAAAAGTGTATTTCAGGTCGTGAGAGTGATATTTTTGTCAAACTTCAGAATGAAGAAACTAGTGATATGACAAGAAATGTCGAGGTTGTACCAGAGAACTGTGAGGTCGTGAATGTTGAAAGTGTGAATGATGGTATTAAAACAGAGCAAATTAATGGTTTAACAGAAAATAAAAAATACGAGATAGATCACGTTGTTGAGCAGAGCGATACAAAGAGCAAAGCGGCAGCTAGAGCGTATGAACAAAAGTCTACTGAGTGTACCAGCCAATAATATAAAGTATGATAGGAAAAATAAGAGTATGAGTGTGAACTTAAACAAAATGAAGGAGAGAGTGCTGTATTGACATTCGTTAGTACAAAGTGTGTTAGAGGATTTGACAAAATCGTACCAACCTGGTGCGACCATCAAGGACATAACTGAGTCTATTAGAAAGCAAAATGAAAGGGTGAAAGAAATGATTGTTGTGGCAGATACAAATGATTTAAAAGGAGATAAAATGGTAATGATAGACGACTTGAATGAATTGTTTGAGGTAGCAAAAGAAAAGAGTGAGAGAGTTAGGATGATTAGTCTTTTACCACGGTATGACAGTGAAGAGTTTAAAAGGAGAGCCATAAATGCAAATGACTTTATGTGTGGGTTATGTATGACGAGTGGTGTGGAATTTGTGGATGTGTGGAGAGAGTTCGATGGGCGAAAGGATCTATATAAGATGGATGGCTTGCATTTAAATGGATTTGGAAAAATGTTGAAAAAGTGTTAGTGTTGTTGAATGAAGTGGTTGTGCAGAATCAGGTAAACTAGATTTACTAAGGGGGGGGGAGATATGCAGACCTTAGGGAGGCAGTTGAGTGTATAAATCAGTATAATATGCCCAAGCTAATAAGGTCAACAAATCAGAATGGGATAGTTAGTATAAGGCATCAAGGTAGGGATGGGGCTAATGGGGGTCTGAAATTCATGTACACTAATGCTAGGAGAATTAGGAACAAAAAGGAAGAATTTTTGGCCATGGTTGGTACTTCCAGACCACAGGTTATTGGCATTAGTGAAACATGGTTGACTGTAGATGATATAGCAAGTGGGATTGAATGTGAGGGGTATGGTGTGTTTAGGAATGACAAGGAGAATAAAATGGGGGGAGGAGTATTGTTGATGATAGCTGATGAGCTGCAGCCAAGGAGAATAGAAGTTGAATTGCAGGATAGAGAAAAGAGCATCTCTGATGCCATTTGGTGTGAGATTGTGGCTAGCAGAATAAAATATACAATTGGATGCTGCTATAGACCAGGTGATGGAAAAGATGGTGGAGATAGTATGCACAAGCAAATAGAAGAAATGAGTGGAAGGAGGATAAATATTATGGTCGCATTGATTGGAGTGAGGAGATGACACACGGGAGGAAGTAATTGGATTTTATGCGGTTATTAAGGGATAACTATCTGCGACAGTATGTAATGGAAAATACTAGGGGTCCGAGAGTGCTTGACCTAGTAATTGCATCTGAAGATTTGGCTGTAACAAAAGTGGCTAAATCAGTTCATTAAATCTCTTGGCTTCTGAAAAATACTTTAACAAGCAGAGACAAATAAGTTATTGTTCCTCTGTATCGAGCCTTGATAAGACCCCATCTAGACTACTGTGCCCAGATATGGGTGCCAGGGTTTCTTCTTGATGGGGAGGAGGTGGAGTGGGCCCCGAGATGAGTGACCAAGGTGATAGCAGGTCTGTGGAATGAACCTTATGAGAACAGGTTGAAGATTTGTGGGTTGCAAAAATTGGTCGATGGGCAGAAAAGGGGGGATATGATTGAGACCTTCAAATTACTGAAGGGTTACTATAAGATTAATCCAGAAGATATTTTTGAGAATAGGACTGGTGGTGGGAGGACTAGGGGCCATACATGGAAGCTGGGCAAGACTGTGGTTAGCAGGGGTGTTAGAGCTAGGTTTTTTAATTGGAGAGTGGTGAATGAGTGGCATAAGCTGCCAGAGTCTGTTGTGGGTGCTACGACCGTGAATGAGTTCAAGGCAAGGTATGATAGATACTGTGGGCCGCCCTCGATGAGTCTGTCGACTTCTTTGAGTTTCCCAGAATAATAATAATAATAATAATAAATGTACTCGCTGATTAGTCGATGGGGAGGAGAAACTGACTAAGTGAGCAAGAGGTGTATGTGGAGTTGAGTAAACAAGATGTTAATAAGGCTGTGGAACTTGATAACATATTGCCATATATTTTGAAGGAATGTACCAGGGAGCTGACACCTCTCTTGACATATTTTTTTAATAAGAGTCTTGCACTCGTTCAAGTCCCTAAGAATGGAAGGAAGGCAAGATTGTTCCACTTCATAAAGGAGGCTATCGAACTTAAGCATTAAACTATAGGCCTATCTGTGTGTCAGGTGTTGTGGTTAAGCTGTTGGAGAAGCTTGTGAGAACTAGGATCCAGAGTTGGGTCGACAACAATTGTATTATTTTTGATGGACAGCATGGATTTGCTAAAGGGAGGTCATGTTTTAGTAAGCTACTTGCATATTAAAATAAGGTGACTGCTTCCATGGACAGAGGAGAAGGATACACAGTAATATACTTAGATTTTGCAAAGGCTTTTTGGTAAAGTACCTCATGATAAATTGATAGTCACACTAGAGCAGATGGGGTTGGATATTAGATTAGTGCATTGGATAGGAGATTGGCTATCTGATAGATATCAACAAGTTGTGTATGGGGGAGCGATATCGAGGAAAAGGAAAGTCAGTAGTGGAGTGTCTCAGGGGACTGTTTTAGGGCCATTACTGTTTAACTTGCATATTAATGATATAGTTGAAGATTTGGATGGAGATATTCAGATGTTTGCAAATGATGCAAAGTTGGGATGAACCATGAAGTGTAGTGAAGATTTTAACTTGCAGGAAGACTTGAATAAATTGAGTGACTGGGCACAGAAATGGGGATGTTAGTTCAATGTTGCAAAATGTAAAGTTTTAAAATTTGGAAAACAAAGATGGGATGCAGAATTTATGCTTGGTGAGGATATATTGTTGGAGGTGGAAGAAATAAGAGATCTGGGGGTGATAGTGGATAAGGATCTGAAATTTAGGGAACACATAGCCAAAATTGTGAAGACAACACAAAGGCTTCTGGGAATGATGTGGAGGACACTGACGTGTAGAAGTAGGGAGATTCTTGTTCCTTTGTATAAAGCTTTGATTAGGCCACACATGGATTATTGTGCCCAGATTTTTAGAAGGATGAAGAGATGTTGGAAAGGGGTCCAAAGGCGACTAACTAAGGTAGTTTCTGACCACTGGAATGTCGAGTATGAGGAAAGATTGAGAAGATGCAATTTGCAGAGTCTGGTGTTCCCCTTTATTTTACTACTTCTGGCATTCATTTACTTGCACTAGAATATGAGATATGAGGCACTCCTTCCACCATACATCCTCAACAACACTTTCACTATTCTACCTTACGTCACTGATATTGTTTACTTCATTCTCTAGCTTTCAACACAACTAGCATCCTAATGGACCCTCAAGTCAGATGCGACACCTTGGAGACTGCACTCAGCCATTCATGATTACTTCTGCACTTGCACTCATTTGCACATGTTTGATTGCATCTTTCCCGAATACTTTAGTTTTCATGAATTTTGAACTTCCTACACCTCTCGCTGAACAACACTTCTTACAACACTTCTCTAAAGATCTAACTCATAACCATTCAAGTGCAGTCCAACAGGCATATACAAGTCCCTTCTTCCATCAAATTTACACCACATATTTATAAAGTGCACACCATTTCTCCTGCACAATCTTCTCATGCCATTAGCAACCATGGTTGCTAATGGCCAATGAGAATATCTAATACTGAGCATCAGACTCACAATCTTTACTTTCTCACTATTCATATTTGTTTTTATGAATAACTCATATCCTACTTTCATTACACATTTCTCATCTTTCAGATAATTTATGTCTGCCAAAACAATCAACTCATTTACTTCTCCCTTCTGCAATCTTACAGCTCTCTCCTTACTCCCAGTTTCTGACACATTTATAATTTATTTTTCAATCCAATTTCCCAAGTTTACAATTTTCCTGTGAAGGACTCTGCATGAGTGTGCTATCTCTCTCCTCACTATTATCTCATCATCCACTTCTTTCATACTCTTATTTCATGTACTGTCATTCACTCTTTCCACTATACATTCTCAATGACACTTTCCCTATCCTACCTTACATCATTAATATTAGTTACTTCATTCTCCAACTTTCAACACAACTAGTATCTCTTGGATTCTCTCATGAGACATTTCTGACACTCTTGCTTTTTGCTCCACAAACTATTCATTCTCAGCAATGAGTATCACTGAACACGCAATAGCACACAAAATCTATCATATTGAATTTGTTGATTATAAATGAATTCGATATGATATGATATTGGAGTTTTTTGTATGTGTGTTCATTGGTGCCATGTAAAATACATTTTAAACAATGTCTAACAAGACACACAATTAAGCATCCACACTAAACTACACTGAAAATAAGAAAATACCACCAATAATCATTAGTGATATTCCAAATATTCATTAATATATAGACATCTGAACAACATCAGATAACAACAATAAATCAGGTTATGAGAGAAAATGAGCAAAATGGGATAAAGTAATTCCAAAATAATTTTGTCATGTAATAAATAAGAGGAAGAATAGCTACGGAAGGATGACTTTAATTATGAGGGTAGGATAGTGATGGAAGCAGAAGTAATAGTCGAGTTGCTGGGTGACCACTGAAAATGGGTGTCATCCAGGTGGATAATTTGCAGTTGTTGATGTCAGAGAGAGACTGATGCCAAAATTGAGGCAGATAAACCAGAGGTGCTCAGCATGTGATGATGACAGAAATGTATATAAAAATTGAGGTAGATGAACAAGAGGTGTTTGTCATTTTTAAAAAAATATCAATATGAATACACCATCGGGACTTGATGGCACATCAGCCTGAGGACTATGTGAATGTGCAAAAGAACTGGCAGTGCCTCTGACAAAGTTGTTAAATTTAAGTATTAGCTCTGGCATGCTTCCAAGGAAGTGGGAAGAGGGTAAGATATCTTGATTACATCAAGATGGATCCAAGACACAATTAGCAAATAACATTCACATAGTCCTCAGGCTGATGTGCCTTCCAGTCCCAATTAATATCTCAGGAGTAGTGGTGGCTATATTATCAGAAGAGTTGGTTAAAATCCAGCATTGAGTTGGTCAAAATTATTATTATTATTATGTAACACCTCCAGGGAGTAAATAGACTCTTCGAAGGAGGGCACCTACTTTACAACTCCCCGTCTCCGCCACTCCAGTAACCGCAATTGCCTTCATCTACACAAACACCACCTACCGCCAACCATCACCACTAGCATTTTCACAGAGACAATCATAAACATCCATGCCCATAACAGGAATTCGCACCCCCAGCCTTTTGGCTTGAGAGCCGATACACTAACCATCGGCCAACCAGGCTCGGCAGAATGGTATGTCCTGCTTTGGTAATTTACTCATATTTTATAATAGTTATAGAATATCACAATATTACTGGACATTGCAAAGGCATTCAACAGAATACACCATGGAAAAACTATTACAAAAGTTGGAGCAAATGGAAGTGGAAAAGAATCTGGTAGCATGTACTGGAGAGTGGCCTACAGACAAAGACCAGAGAATAGTACAGTATATGGTGGAGAGAAACCTAGGAGAATGATGTGACTAGCGGAATGTTTCTGAGACCTGTACAAGGGCTACTACTCTTTTATTTATAAATTAAAGATATAGGGAAAGATTTAATGGGGGATATTGAGTTGTTTGATGATGCTAAACTGGGTAGAACAGTGGTTGATAAAAGGTATTATTATAGGTATTTTGAAGTGTGATTTAAATTATAAGGATAAATGGTATGGATATTCACTTCAGATTGAAAAGCTTACATATGGTGTATCATTGATGATACTGGATTGCAAGAAATTGATGAGACTAGGGATTGGGGATAATGGTGGACAGAGAAAAGCAACTCCAAGGAGCCCTTAGACTCATTGAGGGAGGCCCTAAACATCATGTTAAGAACTATCCAACATTTGCACAGTATCTATAATACTTTGCTTTGAACTCATTCACAGTCATGGCACCCACAACAGACTCTGGTAACCTATTCCACTCATTCACTATTCTCCAAGCAAAAAATCTAGTTCCTAGTTCTAACACCTTGAGTAAGAATAGTTCTAACTACACTCTTACTCAGTTTCCATAGATGGTCACTAGTTCTCCCACTAACACACCTGTTCCGAAAAATTCCTTCTGAATTAATCTTGTAAAATCCCCTCAGTAATTTCTATGTCTCAATCATATCACCCCTTTTCTGATTATCAACCAGTGTCTGTAACCAAAAATCTTCATTCTGTTCTCGAAAGGTTCATTCCATAGACCTGCCACCATTTAGGTCACTTTCCTCTGGATCCTATCTGCTTCTTCCTCAACACCAAGAAATCGTGGAATCCAGATCTTCACGCAGTAGTAAAGATGGGGTATTATCAAGACTTAATGATATATATAATAGGAACAATATACTTAATAGGAACAATAACCTGCTTGTCTTGTCATGTTAAAGTATTCTTCAGTAATCAAGTGATCTGATGAGTTGCTTTAGCCAATTTTTGTATGTATCTCATCATAATCGTCATGCTTTTCAAGGATTCAAGCATCAAGTGGCCTGTTCCAGCCTTAGAAGTCATTGTTGAATCTCTTTAGAGATTCAAAGACGTCCTGGTTTTCTTTTTCCTAACGATTTGTAATTTAAGGCTTGTTTTGGTAATCTTTCTGTTTTCATTCTTTCAACATGTTCCATCCATTTATGTTTATATTTTTTAATTTTTTTCTATTACTGATTCCTGGTTTAATTCTTTGGTAATTTCTTCATTTCTTTTGTGAACAAATAGAGTATATTTCAGTTTTTTTCATAAACTTAATTTCAGATGTGATTAACTTTGTCTTTTTTATTTTATTGTCCAGATTTCACTTCCATACAATAGGACTGGTGGGCTAATGTATTTTATACTTTTAGTCTGGTTTGTTTTTGAACTAGGTTAGGTTTAAAAATAGAGTTAGTTACGCCTGTTATTTTTAAATATTTCTCAATTTTTAGGTTTATATCATTTTCATATGTAATCATATATCCTAGGCGGTTAAAATGAATTCACCTGTTCTAAAATCTTGTTATATATTATAGTTTAGTTCTCATTGGATCTTGTCCTTTAAATGCCATCGTTTTTTATTTTTCTGCTGATGTTATCATTCCATAATCTTTGGCTATTTTCATTTAAATTTAAAATATCTTTCTGTAAGCTATCTTCAAATTTTATAATTATTATTTGTCATCAGCAAAAAGGAGAGAGTAATTTCACAGTATGAGAAAGTGTAATTCCTTGATGGAAATTTTTATTCCATTTTATTATTTCATTTAGATAAATATTAAAAGCAGTTGCTGAAAGGGGACATCCCTGTCTGATTCCTTGGTTTATCTCTCTCTCTCTCGGATATGATAGTTCATAATTTAATCTTATTTACATTTGATTGTTTTCATATATACTTATGATAATTTTTAGAATGTTATTTGATATTTGTCTTTCTTTTAATACGTTAAATAAAATACTTCTTTTAACTTTACCAATTACTTTTTCACAGTCAATAAATGCAATATGTGTTTCTAAATTGCATTCTCTTATTTTCTCTATTATTAACTTTAGGCAAAATGTCAGGTTTCTACATGATCATCCTTTTCTAAATCCATTCTGTACTTCTAAAATAAAGCTTTCAGAATTTATTTTTCAGATTTTTAAATTTTATTTCATAAAAATTTAAATACTTATAGCTCTATAATTTTTAGTGTTATCACTTCAATTAAAGATAGAGATCATTATTGCTTTTTTCCATTCTATTGGTGGGTTACTTGTTTAATAGATTTTTTAGAATAAAAAGTCTTTCTTTGAACCTTATTCTTGCATATTTATATAATTCTGAACCTACATTATCTTCTAGGTGATTTTTAATTTCTTGTTTCTTTCAGGCTGATTTCTAATTCTTCTTTAGTTATTTCCTTTTCATTTTATGTTTGCCAGTTATCTTTTTTAAAATATTTATCTGTCTGCAATTCTGTATGGAAATTTAGAAATTCTTTTAATTTCAATTTGGCGTTTAATTTTACACTTTCTTTAGTATCTGTGCTTAAATGTTTCAAAATCTTATATACGTTTGGTCTTATTTTATAAAAATAATGTTCTAAATTAGAAACAAATTTGTTCCATGATCCTCTATGTCTTTTCCAGACTTCTCTTTTAGCTGTGACTCGTATTCTTATTATTACTTGACACCTCCAGGGAGTCCAAAGGCTCATTGAGGGCGGACATCTATTCTACAACTCTATCTCCACCACCCACAATCTACAATGAACCACAACTATAGCAACGCCATCTACGGCCCACCACTACCACTAGTATTTTCACAGACAATCACAAACATTCAAGCCCAGAGCAGGATTCGAACCCACAGCCTTTTGTGCATTCACTAACCACTAGGCCAACAATTATTCCATTATTCCTTTATTTATATTCTATTTCCTCTTCAAATTGTTTCCTGCTTAACCATTTATGATAAGCTTCATTTCTCATTTTGATTACTTCTTTGATTTGTATCATCCTATATATTCAGTTTTTTCTTTTTTTATTGAATTTTTTTGTCTTTCCTAAGTTTCCATTTGCTGTTGTAATTAGTATCATTTTTATATTAAGCCATTTTAATTCTATTTATTTCATTTCATTTTATCTAAATATTGGTTACTTCTTTGTTTATATAGCCATTGTATAAATGTGTCATTTAATCTAGTTTTATAAACAAATGTTTTAAATGTTCTTTCTGTTCTTGATATTTGTAGACATTTAGGTGGTAACCATAATTTTAACAAATTTAGTTTTATTTTAACAAGGAAGTGGTCACTACTTATTTCATATCCTCTCTGAACGCTAACATTTAAAGAAAACTTTGATGGCTTTTCAGTCAACGTAAAGTAATCTAATATTGATTTCCATCCTCTTGCTGCCCAAGTATATTTATGTATGTCTTTATGTTTATAGAAAGAATTCATTATTTTAAGGTTATTATAAACTACAAAGTAAATCAATTTTTTTACCATTCCCGTTTAGAGTATGTTCTTCATGTATTTCTATATTATTATTAATTTTCATGTTTCCAATTCTTACATTTAAGTCTCCTGCTGTTATTACATAATATTTATTTATTTTATTATATATATTTTGTAATTTATTATAAAATTCAATATTATCCTATTCTCTTCCTTCATCTGGGGCACATAAATCAAGTTTTATATTTTATTTTATTTTTTATGTTGAGCCTATACACAAGAGGTTGATACATTATGATACATTAGTACCTATGATACATTAGTACACTTGTTCACATTAGATTCAAATGACTGTCAATTGTATTCCCTAGGGAACACCAAGAGGAAAGACTGTTCCATAGTATAGTGGTTGTAGGGACAGAGGAGGAGAAGAAACTTGTTCTGGGGGTTTCAAGGTGCACTGCGTAAGGATGTTGAGCAGCAGCTGCACATGTTCCAATCAGTTTTAGAACTAAGTGGGAGAATTATTGATGCTATTTCGGATGAACATTTTCCATGGAAATATTTGTAGAAACACAGTGCAGAGACGATCGCCTGTGTGGAAGTGGAGGGAGTAAGTTGGTAAAATATGGGTCACTGATAAGTCTGATTGCTCCGCTCTGTATGGAGTGGAGCAATTTGAGGGAGCCCCACCCTGAGAGCAGTATTTGATGGTTGGGCAGATTTGTGATTTATATAAAATTAACAGCTGTTTTGAGGTTAAGTAACATCTTGAGCGAAAGAGAAATCCTAGTTTTTTGGAGGCTGAGGATGCAATGGTTGTGATGTGTTTATGCCAGGAGAGGCCCGACGTCAAGGTACTTCCGAGAAGAGAATTTCATCTTGTCTGGGAATTTGAGTGTTATCAAAAATAATGCTGGAGGAAAATGGTTTTTTTTCGTGGGAAATGAGACAGTACTGGGTTTTATTTGCATTAAAATTGACTATGTTATCTGAACCCCATTGGAGGATGGCTCGGAAGTCTGAATTGAGGGCAGTGGTGGTTGCTGTTCTGTAGGTTGAGGCGAGTTGTGCGGAGTAAGGTTTATCAAAAGAAAGGGAGATGTGCAATGTGCTGTCATCTGCAAAACTGTGTATTGGGTCGAAGGTAAGCTGAAGTATGTCATTGATATATAGTAGGAAAACGGTTGGTGAGAGGACCTAACCTTGAGGGACCCCAGCATTAGTTGAGTGGTGAGAGGATAAGTAGCCATCCACCACCACACACATAGTGAGCGTCCAGACAGAAAGCTGCTTGCAATCCAATTACAGAGATAAACCAAACGATGGCAGTTTGCTTAGTAAGTCCTTGTGCCAGACCTGGTCAAATGCCTTGGAAATATCAAGTTCAACTGCTTGTGATTTGCCAAATTTCTCCATGGCATTTGACCAGAGATGGGTGACATATGTGAGCAGATCTCCTGTTGATCAGCAGTGACAGAATCCATACTGGCAGTCATTTATTAGACAGGTAGCTTCGAGATTGTGTAGGAGTTGGGAACTGATGATTTTTTCCATTACTTTAAACAGGACTGAGATGAGCGAGATGGGGCGGTAGTTGGATGGCAGTGACTTGTTGCCCTTTTAGTTAATGGTTGAATATAAGCCAATTTCCAGGCTGTGGGAATAGATACCAGTGGAGTAAGACAGTATATATAAGCGACATAGGACAGGAGACAGTTCTGGTGTGCAAATCTTCAGGACAATTGGAGGAATGCCATCAGGGCCAGGAGACTTTTTTGTGTCTAATTTAGACAGTATTTCTTATCATAAAGACCTCATCATAACGGGGCACCAAGAGTTGTATACCTTATACCTTCGTCGTAGAAGATTGCCGCTGTGACGCAAACCACGAATTGACTGCTTCTTTGACCTTGTGATCGTCTTGAAACCGCCTGCCACCAAGGAAAGATTTCAGATGTTTGAATAGGTAGAAGTCGCGAGGTCAGGACTATATGGGGATGACGGAATTGTTCCCAGCCGAAGATGGTGAGAAATTGTTGTGTTACGCCGGCCGTGTGTGGACGGGCATTATCATGAATCAAATCAACATCCCTAGTAAGCATTCCACGTTGTTTATTCTGGATTGTACGATGCAGTTTCTTCAGGGTTTGGCAGTACATATTCGTGTTGATTGTGGAGCCTTGACCCAAGAAGTCTACCAGCAAAATGTCCCAAAACACAGTGCACAAGATTTTCCGAGTGGAAACCGCTGTCTTCAATTTCACCTTAACTGGTGATGAGGTGTGCCTCCACTCCATGGACTGTTGTTTGGATTCAGGGATTGCATGCGATTTTACATGTGGCGGGTGATTCGATTTTCTTAGACATTATAAACACACACCAAGAAGCGCACGCATTGTGAGAATGTCTGAAAATGGCACCAATGTCTTGCTAAGAAATCGACAAACTCAGCACACATGTGCACCATTGCGATTACACCGCTGCAGTGAAAATATTTAAAAGTGGAACTTACTTTCTGGACATCCTTCTTATCATTCAGACAATACAATTTATTTGTTGATATTTAGAGTACTGGTTGTTGATTTGCATATTAAACTTTCATATTAGCTGCATCTATATTTAAGCTTTTTTGCAAATGTAACTGCAAAGCATGCAAGAAGTATCATTTGTAATATATTGTAGTTTTAATGGAGAAATTATTATTAGCTTAGTTGAACCTCAGTCTAACATGAATGTTATGGATCTCCATTTTTTATTAAATTTTAGGAATTGTGAAATACAGCATAAGCATATTCTTGATACTCTTTTATGCTTTTAATTCTTTAACTTGACTGAAAGGTGGTTCATAACTAATTTAGCTGCAGTATGGAATTAATAATTCATGTAAATACAAAAGTAGTTACTTTATTGGTAATCTTTGTTTGGTTTTTGTCCTTGCATGATTCAAAACACATGTGAGCATATGACAGCACTTGACAAAAATGATCATTAGAAAGAAGCCTGCACAAAAGACTGTAAACAGTTAACAATAATTGCCCAATTAATTCTTTCAAAATCTGTTTAATATAGTAAATGAATAGTAATCAGAAACTCACTGAATGAATCAAACTTATTTCATTTACTTAAATTTTATTATTATTATTATTCAGGCCTCCACGGAGTCAAACGACTCATCGAGGGGAGGCCCCCCTCAAACACAGTCTATCATACCACTCTTTAAACTCATTGACCGTTCTCACTCCCACCACTCCATCAAGCAATGCATTCCATGGTTCAACCACCCTCCACTCAAAGAAACTACTCCTTAGCCTCTTGCCCACAGTTTCCTTTCGTAACTTCCAGGGATGGCCTCTTGTCATCACTCCTTCCCGCTGTTCAACCATGCGAAAGAGCTCCCCAGTGTCAATCCTGTAACCACCTCTCAACAGTTTAAAAGTCTCAATCATATGACCTCGCCTTCTTCTATCCACCAAACTCTGCAGTCCACATTCCCTCAGCCGATCCTCATAACTATCCTTGTACAGTCCTGAAACCATCTTTGTCATCCGTCTTTGTATCCTTTCCACAGTTAATTTATCCCCTTCAAATCCTGGGGACCAAATCTGAGAACAATAGTCCAAGTGTGATCTGATCAGAGACTTATACAACGGAATGATAACCCTCTTATCTCTGCAGGTTAGTGTCCTTCTCATAATTGCAGCAATCCTCTGTGTTACCTTCACCACCTTTGCAATATGTCCCCTAAACTTCAGGTTTCTATCAATCATCAACCTCAGATCTTGTCTCCCCAACTTCCTCCAATATAACTCCTCCCATAGAGTATGCAGCATCCCATCGATGTTTCCCAAACCTCAAGAGGAGGCAGTCCGCCCCAGGCAGCACTTTGAACATTTTTGAACTTTTGCTGTTAATTCTAAAATACAGTCTGGAGAACTCAGTTCCAACTATTGTAATACTACAGTGAATTTTCCTCATAATTGCTGTAAGTGTTGCTAGTTGTGAGAGGAGTTTTTCTAAATAAAATTGATTAAGAATTACCTACATTACTATGAAATAGACTTCGACAATGTCATTGATGATTTTTCTAACAGAAAAGCAAGAAAAATAACATTTTAGAATTTTGAAATTAAAGTTCTATTTCAAAAATAAACAGTGTTTTAATTTATTTCCCAATACGTTGTTTTGACTTTTTGTAGTATTTTCGGTGTGTATTGAGAGCGGCAGCAAACTCAGGGATGGTCCCAGGCATCAAAAGCTCTAGCTACACCACTGCATGCACGCATACAATTTATCTGTAGTGACACTGCTCAATGAGCAGTGTTGGATTCCCTTGTTATGTGCAGTGACAAGTGCCAACAATCGCAGTGCATTTGTTTTGTAATCTAAAGCATTAATCAAACAATTCCAATTATTAACTATTCAATCAATGTTGAAACATAAGCTGTAACCTTTAACAAGTTCTATTGCACTTATATAATGGCATTGTTATTATTTATAAACACAATCAAAATTTAATTTTTCGTTTTTTCCTTCAGGGTGCTGCAGTGTCACAGTGCTTATATACAAGCTGCCACTGATCTATTTTTATTTTAGCTTCTTTTATTTGTTCATTCCATAATTTATATTTTAATTGTTTTAAAAGGGAATTATAAATGTAAATCAATGCTATGTTTCTCCTAAACTTTAACTCTCTATCCATTAACACTCCCAATTCTCTGGCTTCTTCAGTTTCCTGGAGTACAGTTCCATCAATGTGGTATACTATTATTATTATTATTTTAAAATTATTTCGTGACACCTCCAAGAAGTTTGAAGACTCATTGAGGGAGGATGCTTACTCTACAAATCTCAATTCACACCACTATATCAAACCTCTACTACCATCATTATCTAATTCAATGCTATCTACTGCTCACCACCACCAATAGAAATTTTTTTGTCTATAAATTACAGCTGGTAATCTTTTCACCCCAAAATGCATAACCTTACACTTTGCCACATTAAACTGACATCCATTCTTCTTTGCCCACTCCAGTCCTTTGCAAAGTCCAGCAGTACCATTATAAACCCATTACCTTTATCCAAATCAGCTGGCACTGTATTATAAAATGTGAGCAAGTTACTGAGGCATGACCTACTTTCATAAAATCATGTCCCCCCCCACACACACATACACCATAGAGTATCCCATTTCCATATATCCATTCCTGCATTTTGCTCTTGACCAACTTCTCCAATATCTTGACACCTCCTGATATGCTGATTGGTCAGTAATTTGCTACATCAGCCTTAGAGACTACTTTATGCAATGGAACTATTTTCCCCTCTATCCAACCCCTTGGGAACAACCCAGAGCTCTCACTCAGATCAAACAACATGGTCAAGGGCACTGATAATTCCTTCGCCACTTCATGTAAAACTGCTTGAACTGGTATACCATCCAGTCTCACAGCTATATTCTGTATTCGCATTAAGGTTCTGTAATATGCTCTGCACTTTCATTTACCTCAGTTCCTCTATAAAGTTAGAGGAACTGAGGCAAATGATTAACTCAGTTCTCCTAATTAGCTCTCTCGTTTCTGCAGTATCACCACCTGGATGATATACCCTTGCTAAGTGTTCACTTAGTAATTCTGCTATTTTGACTGATTCAGTTACCTCCCTACCATAAAAGAATTCTACCATAGATATCCGTTTTATTACTTGCAGAATATCAAAATTACTCTTTGGGATTTTCTTTAACCTGCAGTGCTAATTTCCTTTCATAATCTGCTTTTGCCTTTCTTACGACACTATGTTGCTGGTCTGAAAAGTTCTCAGCCATAAAATGAAAAAACGACTATATAATTTCAAAATTATTTTTATATTTCAACATAATCTCTCTTAAGACTAATTAATACATTAAAATTCATACATTTATTCCGGTGATTCTCCAATGCCATTATTCCGTCCCTATAATGGTTCTCAGTAATATCAGCAAAATACCCCACTACAGTTGTAATCACCTCTTGATTTGAAGAAAAACTCTGACCAACCAGGAAGAGTTCTAGTTTTGGGAAGAGATAGAACTCAGAGGGAGCCAAATCTGGGGAATGGGATGGATGTTCTAACAATTCATGGTGCAGATCACTTAATTTTCCCATTGCCAAACACCTTTGTGGGCAGGTGCATTGTCCTGATGAAAGATGATTTTTTTCTCTGCAAACTGGCTCTTTTCTCATGAATATTTTCGTCTAGTCTGGTTAAAAGATTTGAATAATATTCCACAGTTATTGTTTTACCCTTTTCAAGATAATTAATAAACAAAATGCCTTTAGCATCCCAAAACATCGATGCCATGACCTTTCCTGCTGATGGAACTGAATTTTTCTTCTTTGGCTCTGAACAACCAGCTTCTATTCACCATTTTGAATGCTGTTTGGATTCTGGTGATCCATAGTAATAAATTGATGCACAAAATCAATTTTATTCTTGTTAAAATGCTCCAAGCACAGTTCAGAGATTTTCATGTGAGTGCATTTTTGATCTGCTTTTTTCACGAATTTTTTTGTCTAGTATGGTTAAAAGATCATAATACTTCCTGTTATTGTTTTACACTTTTCAAGATGATTAATAAACAAAATGCCTTTAGCATCCCAAAACACCGATGCCATGACTTTGTCTTTTTTTTGGCAGTGGCTTCTGTCCACTGTTTTGACTGCTGTTTGGATTCTGGTGTGTAATGGTGAATCACAAGTCTCATCCATAGTGATAAACTGACACACAAAACCAGTTTTATTCTTGTTAAAACACTCCAAGCACTCAGATTTGCATGCAGGTGTGGCACCCATCTTGGGCAAAGCTTTTTCATGCAAAATATATCCTACACGTTCTTTTGAAATTCCTATAATCTTAGCAATTTCATGTACTTTGACTTTCCAGTCATCCAATACTATATTGTGCACTTGATCAATGATTTCTGCTGTTTTTTGACATCCTTCACGTGGATCATCTTCAAGGCTGGTACAGCCATGTTTAAACTCGGCAGCTCACTTCTTAATTGTTGAAAATGAAGGAGAAGAGTGTCCATAAACTTGTATGAACTTTGAATGAGTTTTGTTTTACACCTTTTACAAAGAATTTTATAACCACACGATACTCAATTTTATCCATTTCAAGAGATACAGACAACACTTTTGCTTCAGACAGATGTATAATACAAACTACTTGATAGAATGACTTGCAATTTCACACGGATACTTATGACAGATGTACCAACATAGGAAAATCTTGCCGATAGTGTTGCATCTATGGTGGCATCCAAGAACTTTTCAGACCATCCACATATTTACCCTTCTGGCCTATGCCTTGTATTGTTTTTTTTTTTTGGGGGGGGGGCTTCACCTTAATGATAATATTCATCCATTTAACTCCCACTTGATTTGCTCCCCTGACTCTAGGTATGTAGTCTGCCGTTACATCCCTCAAACACTCATTTACCACCTCCCATGTGCTATCAACATCCAGCCTTGCAGTTCTAAATGCCATGAGACTGATCCAAACAATCTCCTAAGCTTGTCATCCTTACCACCCTTGTAATTCCACATATATCCAGTCTTAACTGAAAATTACGCACATTTGGCCACCTCCCAGGTCAAGAAAATATGATCTGTCTCATGAATTGGTGGCAACATTGTCATATTTGTTAGACAAATTCTCAGTTGTAATTACCACATCGAGGACTCTCAAACTCCAAGTATATTGGAGTTTGAGATAGCATGTATTTACATTAGATGCTATCTCAGGTAATTCCTTATTAACTGCATAAATCCACTTCCTTCCTCCCAAGTGTCCTCTCCTCCTTCCAATCTATGTTCCATAGTTGAAATCATAATAATTACCTGTCCTCCACTCATTAAGTCTATTTGCTGATGCATACTATCACTATCATCTTTTCCATTTCCTGGTCTATAGCAGCATCCAACTGCATATTTTGTTGTGCTGTCCTCAATCTCACACCAGATATCCTCAACTGTGCTATTTTCACCGGCAGAGTTGAACTTCTACTCTCTCTGGTACCAATTCATCAGCTATCATCAATAACACTTTTATCCCCAATCTTTTCTTTCTATCCTACCTGAATGCATAACTATATCATCTTCTGTTAGCCATGTCTCATTAATACCAGCAACCTTCGGCCAGGAAGAGCCAACCAATGCCAAAAATTAGTCATGCTTTTTCTGAATACTCCTGGCATTAGTGTACATAAAGCGCAAAAGCTCGTTAGGCCTACTGCCATCCTGTTGCTTTATGCTAACTATCCCATTCTGATTTGTTACCAGTGGTACTAACTTATGCATATTATACACCTTCTTGCACTCATCTACCTCAGTGATGTCTGCGTATCCACTCAACAGCTTACCACCTTCCTAAAAGCTCATTTACCTGATTCTGCAATTTCTCTTCATTCAGCAACACTTTTTTTCAGTCTTTGAACACGAAACCCATTCAGATGAAAATCATCCTTCTTGTATAAGTCCTTTTGCTGGTCAATCTCACTCCACAACACTCCTCCTGCATAACCTACATGTCATACTGTGGCAAAAGACAAACTCTCTCACTCTTTGATTTTGCTACTTCCAGTAATTCTTTCATGTCCTCTCTAATGCCATACTTTTCTCCTTTTAAATCATTCATTCTAGCCACTATGATCATTTCTTTCACCCTGCCCTTTTGTGCTCTAATAGCCTAACTAACATCATTAATTTTTGCATCAAGAGAACATGATTTTGTCAAACTCTAATCAATGAGTCAATCACCATACAATATTCGCTCCTTGATTTTTCTTTCACTCTTATTTAAGCCCTCATTTTTCTTATCTTGCATTTCTTTCTTTCTGTTATCAGATGATCAACTCGCCAGACATTTTTGCAATTGCTCCAGCTAACACTTCACCCTACGTACCACTCCATGCAATCAAGCTATCTCCCTCATTGCAGCCAACTGTTCATTCTTTACATCAGTCATACTGTTTTTTCATTCAACACTTTTATAATCTCTCTCTTCTACATTCTTGCTTTCACTAACTTCTGCTTCTTGCTTTCAAATTCTTGCATTCTTTCACTCCATCAGTTTTATTTCCTTTGCATTTCTTTCATTTACTCCATCTTTTGTCTTTTCAATCTGCTTCACATTTATTGCCTTGTGGTCTAATAATATATCACACTTCCTACAAATCCATACCTTCCCTCGTCTCCCATCCATTCTCTCCACAAACACATCCCTTACACTCCCCATGCATACATATTACATACTCATGACGTGGAATCAATTTTGAAAAGTCTATTTCATTTTTGGAGTGTTTGCCTAGTTATACCAGTCAACACCTGTGTGGTTGACCTTGTGAGTACTATCATTGTGTTCTGTTTAATAAATAATAAATCTAACAATTTAATAAATCACACAGTTACACTTCATTCTCAAAAGTAAATAGTACAACACTAAATTTAAGAAATACAGATTATTTCTCAAAATCACTTATCTTTTCCGAGCTCCTTGCTTACACACGTTACTGCCCTCTAGTGGCACTTTCTCAAGTTCAGAGTGCATATTGCAAAAGTTGGTAAAATAGTTCAGCGGATTACTTAGATGTTGAAAAACATGCAAGTAAAGATAGGTAAGTTATTGTCCCTCATTATGTGGCTATGATTGAGTCCATTTTGACTACTTGCACAGATTTGGTAACCTGGGTTTCTTGAGGATCAGTATTTGGTGGAGAGCATTCAGAGATCAGTGACCAAGCTGGTCACAGTCTGCAGAGTTCTCCCTATGAGGACAGATTGAAGATGTGTGGATTGCAAAGTTCAGTTGATAAGTTGAAAAAGAGGGAACATGATAGAATCATATAATTATTAGGTTCTATAAAAATTATGCTATGGAAAATTTTCAATACATGATATATAGAGAGAAGTATAGGTCACTTGGAGAGTGGTTAATGAGTGGAATGTGTTGGTTTAATTGTGAATGCTCCAACAGTGAATGAGTGGTATGAGATGTTTTGTGTGTATACAGGTAGTGTGGGTCTCCTGTGGTCATACTATAAATTAAAGGTGCCAAGATTTTTGGTTTATCCAAATGTATGCAGACAATGTTTGCATGTAGATTATCTTCATTACAGGGCTACTTATACGAAGAGGCTAATTACCTCACACCAATTGCCTATTATCCCATAGTGCAAAGTGTAACCCTTTCAGATTTGTATAATGCAGTGCATTATGGGGACACTACCCAGACCAGTTTCAACCTTTATTCAGGTTGTGTTGAAGTATAAGAATACCTCCCCAAAACATTGTCAGTACTCCACAAGATTACTTTAAAATTTTAAAACTCATCACTTCTGACCAGAATCATTTCAGAAAGGCAACTTTGCAATGGACAAAAACCCACCACTAAGCAGAGCCTCCCTACTCTTCAAGAAGCAAGCAAGCCCAGAGATAAACATTGATAAATGTCATCAGTGGAAGCCAAACCCAGAAGAGATACTAATGTTATAATAAATTTAGTTTGATCCTTTATCCAAGTGTAAGAAATCAAAGTTTGCACCTGAAAATATCTTCAGGACTGAGGTAAGGTACATTCCTTGACAACTCTCAGCAAAGGTGGACCAAGCTCTCCTCACTACTTGTCTCAGTATCTCCCAAAATGCAAAGCACATCTCCTTGCAGACATGTATACTGCTATGCATTAAGGGAAGGGCCACTACCCAGAAAAGTTCTAGGTCCAGAGTAATTCAATAATAAGGTGGTACACCTGTTGGCAACTCGTATAGCTAAATATGACCTCTCCTATAGCTTCTGCCTTAGTATCACCACGTTTGGGTCTGCCTCCAACTGACGAGACCTCAATAAAAGTCGAAACCGATCTGGGTAGTGGCCCTTCCCTATATGCATAGCAGTATACATGTCTGCAAGGAGATGTGCTTTTCATTGTGGGAGATACTGAGACAAGGAGTGATGAGAGCTTGGTCCACCTTTGCTGAGAGTTGCCAAGGAATGTACCTTACCTCAGTCCTGAAGATATTTAGCTTTGATATCATGTCACAGTTCATCAATATTCCCTTAAATAACACCTTATCACTTTAAAAAAAAAAGATTTTATTATAATAATAATTATTATTATTATTCGTGACACCTCCAAGTAGTTCAAAGACTCATCGTGGAAGGACACCTACTGTAAAACTCTGTCTCCACCACTACACTGAACCTCTACTTAGATGTTTTTTGTTGTTTTTTTTTTGTCAGTAAATTGCGTGTGTTCTGAAGGGCCAACTTGTCTTTATGCGGGATGAAAAACCCCAAGTTTTCAGGAGAAAACACCCTGTTACCACTATATGAGATTGGCTAACTCATCTTCAATTGAAAAAAGTCCATATAAAGATTCCTCCCAATCATGAAGAGAATCGAACTTAGGCCTTTTTTAATCAAAGGGCACAACGTACTGTCATTCTTCCACTTGCACTACTGAGGTGTTTTTCTTCCTGATATTACTCTTAGAACCACAAAATTTATAAACAGAGAATACCTCTATGGTTTCTCCCCTCTTCACCACCTTGCCAATTTTTTTAAGGAAGATTTTGAAAAACTAGCTCTGGACTCAGCCCTTCTGAAACCTAGTGAAGATACGTTGATGATGTGTTTTCCATTTGACCTCATGGCCCAGATGTATTAATTCTTTTTCTCTCCACCTCAATAGGCTTGATCCTAGAATCCAGTTTTTTCATGGATAAATAAACTAATAATAGTTTAGCCTTTCTCTTGGTTGCATGCTTGCCCAATGGTAACCTATCCTTTTCAGTATACAGGAACCCACCCACACAGGCAGCTACATTCACAAACTTTCTCATCACTCACCCACCACTTAACAATGTTATTATTATTCAGGCTTCCATGGAGTCAAGACTCATCGTGGGAGGTCCTTCCTAGGAAACAAAGTCTATCATCCCACCCCCTGAACTCATTGTCCTTTCTTGCTCTCACCACTCTTTCAGGCAATGCATTCCCTAATGTCCACCCTGTAACTGCTCTCAACAGTTTAAAAGTCTCGATCATATCACCTCTCCTTCTATTCACCAAACTCTGCAGTCCACATTACCTCAGCCAATCCTCATAACTAACATTGTACAGTCCTGAAACCATCTTTATTATCTGCCTCTGTATACCCTTTCCACAGGTAATTTATCCCCCTTCAAATCCTGGGGACTTTGAAAACAGTAGTCTTAGTGTGGTCTGATCAGGGTCTTATGCAATGGAATGATAACTCTTATCTCTGCAGGTCAGTGTCCTCAGTATTGCAGCAATCCTCTGGGTTACCTTCACCACCTTTGCAATATGCTCCCTAAATTTCAGTTTTTCCATCCATCATCAGTCACAGATCTCTTGTCTCCCCCTACTTCCTCGAGTACAGCTCCTCCAATCGAGTATGTAGCCTTCCATCGATGGAACCCAAACTTCAAGATTTTACATTTTGCTGCATTAAACCGATACCTCCCCCCCCATTCACTTGTCCATCTGTCTAGTTTATTCAAATCCACTTGCAGGGCTGCCACATATGCACTATTACTGACTACCCTTCCCAGCTTAACATCATCCACAAACAACTGAATATTCCCTTGCAATCCATTGACATGGTGTTAGGTCGTGTGTTTTCTTTCTTAACTATAATTTCTAATAGTTCTTTTGTGCTTACTAAGATTTTTCTCCGAATTAATTTTCTTGGGGGGGGGGGGGCTTTCCCTTTTTGAATTCTGACAAAATTTCATTTGTCAGAATCTAGGGAGAGAAACTTCTTGTCCTGAAAAAGTTCACCAGAACTTTTATCTAGAATGTTATCTAGTTTAGTTAACATTGGAGGTCGTGAAATACAGCATGGCCAATCTACTCTTAACTCCCTTGGTATCCCTTTAATGCATAGGTCCGTAATTTTACAAGTGGTAAATCTGTCTCGCGCTCAGACAACTCTCAGGTATATATTAACAAAACACTTTTATTAATGGCTAAATGAGACTACATTAAGGTTATACATATAAAAAGAGAAGAAACAATTTCATTATCCACATATCAGTTATTATTATTACGGGCAACTCCAAGGAGTCGGCAGACTCATCAAGGGAGGCCCTAACATCATTTCAAGAACAACTATTCGACATTCACACAGTATCTATCATACCTCGCCTTGAACTCATTCACAGTCGTAGCACCCACAACAGACTCTGGCTGCTTATTCCACTCATTCACCACTCTCCAAGTAAAAAAACCTAGCTCTAACACCCTTGCTAACCACATTCTTACCCAGCTTCCATGTATGGTCCCTAGTCCTCCCACCACCAGTCCTGTTCTCAAAAATATCTTCTGAATTAATCTTGTTGAAACCCTTCAGTAATTTGAATGTCTGAATCATATCATCCCTTTTTCCGCCTATCAACCAATTTCTGCAACCCACAAATCTTAAACCTGTTCTCATAAGGTTCATTCCACAGACCTGCTATCATCTTGGTCACTCGTCTCTGGATTCTATGCAAGTGAAGAAATCAAATTACCCCCTTTCAATCTAAATTACCAAAAAAAAAGGTCACTACTAGGTTTAAAAATATCTCAATTTATCAACACTATATCACATTTTATATGAATAAGCAATATTGAACTTTACAAGTGCACTATCCGCATCTTATGTGTGAGTTAGGCTCACGCGCAACACAATTAACTTATCAATTTGTTCAACTAATCGTTCAGGTGTTATTTCATCTGCACTAGTTAGGAACTGCACAATGTTCAGTTCTCGGACTATCGGTCCAAACAGACACTAGGACACTGAGCACAAATTTGCATTAGAATTCCTCTCTTCTTGGATAGAATCAAGTTCGTTCTTTCCTCTATGATTAACTATTATACAAGAAAAAATAATGTTCAGTACGTTACCACCTTGTCTTTACGATATCACGAATCTAAGGTTGCCGCCACGTGGTCACTACGAAAATGACCAGGTTTCTTTGCTAATCATTCGGTCATCTCATGGGTCTGTGGTTCACGTGACTCTTCTTCAAAGGAGATCCTTTGCCGTCTTACATTGGTACTGGCTTTACTAATGGATCAATCTGGAATTCTGCCGTTAACTCGCAGGTAGCCTTGTCCGACTCTGATCGATCAGCAACGGGAAAAAATTTGCAGGTCACCAGCGCCAGGCATCCTTGCGGTTCTCAGTACGAGGAAAGAAACAGGAACAGCAAAAAAATGAGAGAGAACGTTCAAATCATACTAGTGCACTTTCTATCCTGTTTTCCAGCGCCATCTATCAGCACTCCAATCATACCGACGACTACTCCTTTCCATTCATTCTCCAGGGTGACGTCACCTCTCCTCTCTTCGTCGAGCGCTGCTTTCATGGAAGTAAGGCCTCTAAATAGAAATCAAATTCTAAATTCTATTTAGAACCTTACATGGAAGGGTTGTTATGTCCGCTTTCCATGAACACTCATTCATCATACATTACGTCATCAAGTGGTGGTCAGGTAGTAATCTTTGGACTCTCATTAACAGCTGGATGTACAGCCCTTGTCTTCCACATAATATAGACTTACATTCATGTTTCAACAAATATATTTCTATCTTACACATACAATTTAACACATATCATAATTTAACAATAATGTTTCTTTACAGCTCATTCCAATCTAGACATTCCACGTTTCTTAATTTTCATTAGCTTCATTTTGACATGTTCTTTTATATAAAATATGTTTACCTCTTTTCCTTTTTTTTTTTTTTTTTTTTTGAGAGTACAAGTATATTCCTGCATAACTTTGTTTTCTTGTTAGATCTTGGAAGAATGGCTCTAAATTTTGATAGAGCCCTTATTCTAGCTCTAACAATGGCATCATTAAAATACTAACCAATGGAGCCCATAACCTTTCTTCTAGTGAATCCTCTTTCCAAAAAAAAAAAAATAATAATCAATCCTTTCTCAATCCTCTACCTTCTCTTCAGAAAAATTTTAAAAATGCTAGCATCAATCGATATGTCCGAGGCATTTCAGAAAAAATAGCCAGAATCTTGAAAAATACATCTCTGTATGGCTTTAAAATGCTTCTATCATATCTCCTCCATTACAGTTAGCTTTTGTATACTGCGACCCTCAGTCTATCATCATAGGAAACATTCTACAAACCTGCAACAATCTTTGTGGCTCTCTTCTGGATCCTCTTCACCATTTATTCATTCACAAAGTGGAACAATAACTTCCCTATCCCTGCTTGTCAGTGTGTTCATCAACAACCATGTAATTTGATGTGATGTTTTGGCAACCTTTGGAATATACCCTGTAAACTTAAGTTCTCTATGTACAATAACCCCCAAGTCCCTTGCTCATCAACTTCTTGCAGTTTATTTCCATTAATATAGTACACAGCAAGTGATTTCATCCTCCAAAAGTGCATCATCTTACACTTAGGCATGTTAAACTGACAGCTATTTATCTTAGTCCATACTGCCAGCTTATTTAAGTCATCCTGATAGATATCTACGTGATTTCAATGGACTACTGCTCTTCCCAATTTTGCATCTTCAACAAACAAGTGGATATTTCCTTTCAAATTATTTCCAATATCATTATTGTACAAATTAAACAACAGAGGACCAAGTACTGAGCTCTGAGGTGCACCACTAGTCACCTACCTTCTCTTGGACTCAGCTCCTCCATAAATTACTCTTTAAGATCTATCCATCAGTTACCCTCTAATCCAAATCACCAGCTTCAGATCCATTCCCATTTCCTCCAATTTTACACCATTAATGTATCCCATAAAAATAGCATGCTAAATGAAAACATGTTAATGAAATATAATAAGCAGGTAGCTCGTCAAGTAATGTAAAACCCTACTCTCCTGAGACCTGCCTTCCATTTTTTTAATGATATGTGTCGGCCTGGTTGGCCGAGTGGTTAGTGTATCCGCTCTCCAGCTGAAAGGCTGCTGGATGAAATCCCACCATGGGCATGGATGTTTGTGATTGTCTGTGGAAATACTAGTGGTGCTGGTCAGTAATAGATAGATGACGAAGGTAATCGAGGTTGGTCGAGACAGAGGTGTGGAGTAGGTGCCTTCCATCGATGAGTCTTTGGACTCCCTGGAGGTGTTACGTAAAAAAAATACAAAATTAAAAATAAGGCAATACGAGTTCTACAAAATGGTTAAGTGCTGTACTTATTTAGATTTTTTTTAATTTAATTAAATAAAAAATACTGTATTTTGTCCAGTCAATCATAACATGTATTCATAATTGTATAAACAGTAGACTCTCAACTATCCGGCTTAATGTGGCGGAAGGGCATGCCGGATAACACAAAAGCGATAGGCTGGAGTAAGATGAAAGAGTCAAAACTTACAGTTTTTAGTTTTTGAAAAAGTCCTTGATAGATTACTGCTTCATCCTTTTAGCCCTCTTCCATGACACAATGTCCCTCCACTTGCGCAAGCAGATGATATCAGCTGGCATCGCTTCCTCCTGCTCACTAATGTACTTCAGCGCTGCCTCAATCGTCTTGAACTCTTCTGAATGTGGGATGAGATTTTTCCTGTCATCTAAGGATGCCTCCGCCTCCTCTTCTTCTTCCCCCCCCCCCCCTGTGTCACCATTTCCACAATATCGTTGTCAGTTATTTCATCAACTTCGTCGTTTGACATCCATTCTGTAATGTCCTCTACATTGACATCGTCACAGCGTGGTACATTTTTGAGAAACGAAACAAGTTTATCGTTTTCATCTTCCACTTTGGTTTCCCACACGGGTTCAAGGTTGAAATGTCCACCTTAATGGTCCAAAAGAATTTTCCAAGACTTTAGACGTGATATGTTTCGAATCTCTTCCCATGCTTCGGCCAACCACCTTATGACATCTAGCAAGTCAATCTTTTTCAGAGTGGTTACGCAGTCTTCATTATTACAATCGCTGATATCAACGAACTGAGAGGACGCCAACGATACTTTTTCTTTACCATATCAAGGACGCCCTGTCCTTTCATTAAAATTTCAGGATTTGTGAAGTGGTCTGTCATAGGAAAAATTTGGGAAATGCTGGTGTAGATGTTGATGATGATGGTAGTTGCGGTTCGGTGTAGTGGGTGGATTGAGTAGTGGATACAGAGAGTAGGTGCCCTCCCATGATGAGTCTTTGGACTCCCTGGAGGTGTCTTATAATAATAATAATAATATTGAAAAATTCTTCTGTGTCAATCTTATAGTATCCCTTGAATAACTTATAAGTTTCTATCATATTACCTCTCCTCTGCCTGTCAGCTAAACTCTGCAATTCACACACCTCAATCTATCCTTATAGGCAACATCCCATGACAACAGAATCCACGTTTTGGTTTAAAACTTACAAAATCATTTGAATGATATAGCAGAAATTTTGAATGATATTACAGCACTCATGTTACTTGATGCCAGGCTTTGTCAGTATTTACAACATAATTTATTATTATTATTATTATTAAAGTCTGACCTCCATGGAGTCAGAGACTCATTATGGGAGGTACACACTATTGCACACAATGCTCATCCAACTGTGATTTAAACTGATTTGATTACCACCCCTTACACCCACAACACACTCAGGCGATGCATTCCATGCACCAACCACTCTGCATGCAAAGTACCTACTCCTCATTCCTCTGTTCACACCTTCCTTATACAGTTTCCAGTGATGGCCTCTTGTTCTTCCTGCCTCTCCCATTCTACAAAAAATCCCTTCCATGTCAAGCCAATAACAAACCCTCTCTTCCTCCTATTTACAAGGCTCTGCAACTGGCATTCTCTCAATCTGTCCTTGTACTCCACATTCCAAAGACCACTGACCACCTTTGTGAATCTTCTCTGGACACATTCCAACATATCCTTGTCACCTCGAAAACCCTGCGATCAAATCTGTGTACAATAATCCATATGAGGCATGATCAAAGCCTTATAAAATGGCATCATAACCTCTCTATTGCTGCATGTCAGGTTCCTCCACATCATTGTCATTATTCAATGTGACGTCTCTTCACAACTAGTGCAAATTCAGGGGATACATCAAAGTAATTTATTTCCTCAAATACTTCCTACTTACTCTCAATTAAGCCATCCTCTCCTACATCCTCTACACTTACGTTTCTCATGATTCCACCCTGATCACGATGAAATACCCTTATAAATTGATCACTTAATACCTCAACAATGTATTCTGCAGCAGCTACCATTCTACCACTTTCATCCCTTAACTTCATCTTTTCATGATCATTCTTCCTTTTACTTGCCGCATATCTAAAAACTCTCTGGGGTTTTTCTTAGCCTGATTTGCCAATTTCTGCTCATACTCTGCTTTGTTTTCCTAACTAACTGAGTCACTCTCCTGGCTTGTTCTTTATGTGACCTTCATGTGATTGATTACCATTATTCATCTTGCACTTCCTCCGAAGGACTTTCTTTTTCCAGATTTCATGCTTAAACTCCACATTCATCCATTTTACACCAACCTTAATCAGCCTTTTGGTTTTTGGGATACATTCATACATTGATGCTGTTATGTATTTCTTTGTAAGTTCCCATGCAGCATTTATTTCCTTATCGCTCAACTCCTCGTCCATGTTATAGATCCAAGTTGTCTCCTAAGCTTCTCATAATCATGAACCTTATAATTCCACATATATCCTTTTCTCACAAAAGTCTGCATATGACTAACCACAACACAGATGATTACTTTATGATCACTTTCACCAACTGGAGGAAAATGTGAAACCCCTCTAATATTACATCCACTGATGAAATGATGATATCTAGAAATCTTGATACTCACGTGCCTTTCTTTACATGCTGCCTGAGATAGTTATCTCTCAAGAACTCGAGAAATTCATTTTCCTTATTCCCAAATGCTATGTCTTCATTCCAATCAATACTACCATAATTAAAATCACCCATAATAATTACCCTTCCTTTGTTCACTAATCGAAGTTGGTTATACATTTCTTCAGGATGAAATACCCTTATAAATTGATCAATGAATACTTCAACAATGTCTTCTGTAGCATTCTACCAGTTCCATCCATTAACTTCATCTTATCATGGTCATTCTTCCTTTTATTTGCCACATATCTAAAAAACTCTAGGGTTTCTCTTTGTCTGATTTGCCAATTTCTGCTCATACTGTATTTTTGCTTTCTTTACTAACTGAGCCACTCTCCTGGATAAAACACTTACAAAGTGATCTGAATACCTCTGCAGTGTCTTCTGCAGCAGTTACCATTCTACCATTTTCATCCATTAACATTATGTTACCGTGATCATTTTTCCTTCTACTTGTAACACATCTAAAAAACTTTCTAGGGATTTGCTTGTCCTGATTTTCCAATTTCTGCTCATACAACACTTTTGTTTTCTTTACTAACTCAGTCACTCTCCTGGCTTGTTCTTTACTCTTTATGTAACTGATTATTACCATAATTCATTTTGTGCCACCTCCAAAGTACTTTCTTCCACATTTCATACTTAACCTTCACATTCATTCATTTTACACCTCTCTTACCCCCTCCTCACAAACATTGCAATATACTTCATCTTCATACACACATTCACATCCACTTTCAATATCCACTCGCCCTATGTCATGTCTCCCTGTCTTTCTTGTATTCCAGTTCTCTCTTCATCTCTAACACTACTACTGATTTCACACTTCATCTCTTGCATCTCTTGCACATATTCTTGCACTGTACTTCTATTCAGCAACACTTTTTCCATTGCACTCAATTCAAAGCCATTTCAATGCAATCCATCATGCCTATATAAATTCATTCTTATTGTAAACCTGCCATACATTCACAAACTGTACTCTCCTCTCCTCATAGAGCTCTGCTAGCATACCATTCATGATTTTGGCTCTCCTTCACAACTCATCATTGTCATACCCCGGCAACAAACCGACAACCTTTCCCACTACACTGTTATCCTTCACTGTTCTCAATAGCCTTCATAATCACCCTCAAATGCTCCGTATGTCCACTTAGATCATTTGTTCACACGGTCACCACTAACCCTCTTGTTTGTTTCTTTCTCATGTCCAATGCCTGAATGATTCTACTCATTCTCCCTCCTGGATAGCAGACGTTACGGACTCTCTCACTGACAATTCTCTAACTATGGAATACCCATATATTGCTCTCCTGGAATCACTCTAAATACTTCCATAGTGTTATATTTAAAGAAGGCAATTTCAACGAATAAATAACAGAAAATTCATGCCAAAATTCTTGCAGACTGACTTAGTTATCAAAAAAAAAAAAAAAAAATAGTAAACTACTTAATGAAATATCGACAATTATTCCCTCGTTATTTCAAAGCCAAATAAGAAACTCGAAGATCAAAATCTCAGAGTTTCATGCCGAAGAACATTCGGCAGGTCCAACCTGAAGTCAACGCCTGGAGTATAACACTAGGGCAACTCGGAGCAGAGGCGGAACAAGCTTTGATCACTGTCCTTAATATTTTCTCATAATGTAACATGCAGCTCCCAGGAGATGCATTACTGTTTTACATTATTCGGGAAGCTCACTACCCAAACCGGTTTTGATCTTTGTATAGATGAAGCGGGCTCTATAATTTAGGTGATCTCCAAGGATCACGCATCTCAGCTTTGTTCCGCTCAGTGACAGGCTCACTGAGAAGAACTTCTCAGCATTGGCTTTATCCAGTGGCAGCCTCACCCCACCACCAAGAGAGCCATGATCTCAGTGGTGGCCCCACTCACAGGGAGGTAGATTTTTGCCTGTCAGAGCCAGATAAGCCCTGCACCGGTTTCAACCCTCATTGTAGTCTCATCATTGAGCAGGTAGACCTGGATAATACCAAGGTTTTAGTGAGCAGAGCTTACATACTTTACTATACGAATTGCCAGAAAGGTGTACCTATATATCATTACTACAATAAAGAGCCAAAATGCTTTTTTTTCCTGTCCTGGCGACGTACATTACATAATTAAGGGGATAATAAATCCCTCATTATTCCAAAACCGAATAAGAAACTCAAAGATCAAAATCTCAGAGTTTCATGCCGAAGAACATTCAGCAAGTCCAAGCATGTCAACACCTGATGGTGCAACACCAGGGCAACTCGAAGCAAACGTGGAGCAAGCTTCGGTCATGATTCTGAAATAATGAGGGATTTATTATCCTCTTAATTAAATAATTTACATCACCGAAAAAAAAGTCTCTTGGCTCTTTATTGTAGTAATAATATATGGGTACACCTTTCTGGCAATTCGTATAGTAAAGTATGTAAGCTCTGCTCACTAAAACCTTAGTATCATCCAGGTCTACCTATTCACTGATGAGACCTCAATAAAGGTCCAAACCAGTCTGGGTAGTGACCTTCCCTCATAATGCAAAACAGTACTGCATCGTGGTGTGTAGTGTTTGTTGAGAGCTCCTGATACGATAAGTGTTATTTTAAGTTATCATTGACAATTTTGCTTGAATATTACGTAGTTTGTTTGCTTTTCGTATCTTAGTTTGTCTGTTTGTGAATTTTGGTGTTGTTTCAATTATTAATTCGATAAGATACGATAGCACATGGCACCGGCAAGAAGAAAAAATGGTGGCTAGTAATAATGGTTTGCCATCATTGTTCAATAACGGTAACATAAAGGAGAATATTCAGTGTACTATCGGCAAAATGTATGTGTTGCAGAGAGCGGTTGGAGTATAGTTAGATGATGATAGTGGAGTGAATGTGTGCAGAAAATGTAAGGAAAATGAGTAATTAAAGTGTGTTTCAGGTCGTGAGTGTGATATTTTTGTCAAATTTCAGAATGTAGAAAATAGCGATATGATAAGAAATTGTGAGGTGGTACCAGAGAGCTGTGAGGGCGTGAATGTAGAAAGTGTGAATGACGGTATTAAAACAGAGCAAATTAATGGTTTGACAGATAATAAAAAAGATGAGATAGATGCAATGAGTGAGATCACGCTGTTGTGCGGGGCGATACATAAAGCCAAGCGGCAGCTGGAGCGTATGCACAAATGTCCACAGATTGTACCAGCCAATAAAAAAAAGTATGATAGGAAAAATAAGAGTATGATTGTGAACGTAAACAAAATGAAGAAGACAGTGCTGTATTGAGATTCATCAGTACGAGGTGTGATAGTAGAGAATTTGACAAAATCGTACCAACCTGGTGCTACCATCAAGGACATAACTAAGTCTATCAGAAAGCAAAAGCAAAAGGTGAAAGAAATGATAGTAGTGGCTGATGGTAGAGGACCTGAATGCATTGTTTGAGGTAGCAAAAGAAAAGAGTGAGAGAGTTAGGATGATTAGCTTAATACCGCGGTATGACAGTGAAGAGATGAGAAGGAGGGCCATAATTGCTAATGACTTTATGCAGGGGTTATGCGTTATGAGTGGTGTGGAAATTGTGGACGTGTGGAGTGAGTTCGAGGGACGAAAGGATCTATATAAAATTGATGGTTGGCATTTGAATGGATTCGGTGTAAGGAGACTTGAAAAATTGTTGTTGTATGAAGTGGATGTCCAGAATCAGGTAAACTAGATTTATTAAAGTATGGGGGAAGTAGATATGCAGAACTTAGGGAGGCAGTTGACTGTATGAATGAATATAATATGCCTGAGCGAATAAGAATCAGGAGAACAAATCAAAATGGGACAGTTAGTATAAGGCATCAAGGTAGGGATGGGGCCAACTGAGGTCTGCAATTCATGTATACAAATGCTAGGAGTATTAGGAACAAGAAGGAAGAATTTTTGGCCTTGGTTGGCACTTCTACACCACAGGTTATTGGCATTAGTGAAACATAGCTGACTGATGATGATATAGCTAGTGGGATTGAATGTGAGTGGTATAGTGTGTTCAGAAAAAACAGGTTAGAGAATAAAATGGGGGGAGCAGTATTATTGATGATAGCTGATGAGCTGCAGCCAACAAGAATAGAATTTGATTCCAGAATAGAGAAAAGAGCACATGTGAGGTCATTTGGTGTGAGTTGAGGCTATCAGGACAAAATATACAATTGGGTGCTGCTATAGACCAGGTGATGGAAAAGATGGTGGTGACAGTATGCATAAGCAAATAGAAGAAATGAGTGGAAGGAGGATAATTATTATGGGATTTTTCAACTATGGTCGCATTGATTGGAGTGAGGAGAGTACACACGGGAGGAAGTAATTGGATTTTATGCGGTTATTAAGGGATAAATATCTGCGACAGCATGTAATGGAAAATACTAGGGGTCAGAGAGTGCTTGACCTAGTAATTGCATCTGAGGATTTGGCTGTAACAAATATGACCACATTGCCACCAATTATTGAGAGTGATCATAGGGTCTTAATTTTGGAGGTGGCAAAAGTTGTGGAATTTAAAATTAAGACAGGGTACATGTGGAATTATCAGGCTGGTAAGTATGACAAGCTTAGGAGTTTCATTGGTTCAGTGCCATGGCATGTAAAACTGCAAGGGTTGGATGTTGATAGTGCCTGGAAGGCAGTTAAGAAGTGTTTGCAGGAGGCAATGGCTGACTGTATACCTAGAGTCCGAATAATAAATCAGCTAGGGATTAAATGGATGAATAACACCATTAAGCTTGAGATGCAAAAAAAGAAACAACTGTGGAGGGAATTTAAGGAGAAAGGTGACCTGCAGGCACATGAACGGTATAAAGCCCAGGCCAGAATGGTAACAAGTGTGGTAAGAAAAGCAAAAGCGGATTATAAAAGAATATTAGCCATGCAGGCTAAAGAGAATCCCAAACAGTTTTTTCGATATGTTGCAAGTAATAGAAAAATGTATATGTCAGAATGATTTTAAAGAATGCATGTGGTAGGGAGGTAGCCGAATCAGTTGATATAGTAGAATTACTGATTGAGCACTTTGCAAGAGTATATCATCCTGGTGGTGATATTGCAGGAAAGAATGAACCAATAGGTTCTACGGGATTTGTGGTGAATGAAGTGAAGGTGAATAGTCTATTACAAAACCTCAATGTCAATTCATCTGCGGGATTATTATTATTATTATTATTATTGTTGTTCCGGGAAACTCCAAGGAGTCGACAGACTCATCGAGGGAGGCCCTAACATCATGTCAAGAACAACTATTCCACATTGACACAGTATCTATCATACCTTGCCTTGAACTCATTCACGGTCGTAGTACCCACAACAGACTCTGGAAGCTTATTCCACTCATTCACCACTCTCCAAGTAAAAAACCTAGTTCTACCACCCTTGTCAACCACATTCTTTCCCAGCTTCCATGCATGGCCCCTAATCCTCCCGCCACCGGTCATATTTTCAAAAATACATTCTGGATCAATCTTACAGAAACCCTTCAGTAATTTGCATATCTCAATCATATCACACTTTTCCTGCATATCAACCAATTTTTGCAACCCACAAATCTTCAACCTATTCTCATAAGGTTCATCCCACAGACCTGCTATCATCTTGGTCACTCGTCTCTGGATCCTCTCCACTTCCTCCCCTTCACGAAGAAGCCCTAGTTCCCATAACTGGGCACAGTAGTCCAGATGGGGTCTTATCAAGGCTCGATACAGAGGTACAACTTGTTTGTCTCTGCATGTTAAAGTATTTTTCAGAAGCCAAGTGATTTGATGAACTGATTTAGTCACTTTTGCAATGTGTCCCTAAACTTCAATTCCCTATCCACCAACACTCTCAAATCGCTGGCCTCATCAATCTCCTGGAGTACGGTTCCACCAATGCGATATACTGCTGCTATTATTTTCACCCCAAAGTGCATAACCTTACACTTTGCCACATTAAATCGACATCCATTTTTCCTAGCCCAGTCCTCCAAACTATCCAAATCATCCTGTAAAATTTTGACATCCTATGCACTCACAATTGCTCTACCCAACTTTGCATCATCAGCAAACATGTGAACACTTTCTCTCAAATCCTTTCCTATATCATTGATGAACAAATTGAAAAGCAGTGGTTCAAGAACAGAGCCCTGCGTCATACCACTAGTCACAAGCCGTCTTTTAGACTCTACTCCTGAATAAACCACTCTCTGGTATCTCTCCTTCAACCACCCTCCTATCCATCTCACCAACCCTATATCTATCCCCATCTGGTCCAGTTTACTGATTAGGGTTCCATGTGGTATCCTGTCAAAGGCCTTGGCAAGGTCCAGTAGTATCACTGTAAACCCATTACCCCTATCCAGTTCAGCCGTCACTGTGTTATAAAACGTGAGGAAGTTACTGAGGCATGATCTACCCTTCACAAAAACCATGTTGTCCCCCATACAATATCCCATTTTCATCTATCCAATCCTGTATTCTTTTCTTGACTAATTTCTCTAAGACCTTGACAACGATTCCTGATATGCTAATCGGTCGGTAATTTACAACAGCAGTCTTGGAACTACCTTTATGCAGTGGAACTATTTTCCCCTCTTTCCGCCACCTCGGGACTAACCCAGACCCGAGACTCAAATTAAACAAAATGGTCAAGGGTACTGACAATTCTTTAGCTGCTTCTCGTACGACACAAGCTGGTATACCATCCAATCCCAGATGTATTGACATTGAGGTTATACAATAGACTAGTCATCTCCACTTCATTCACCATAATTCCCGTATAGTCTACTGGTTTATTCGTTTCTGCAATGTCACCACATGGTTGATATATACTTGCAAAGTGCTCTCTCAGTAACTCAACTACATCAACTGATTCAGTTACCTCCCTACCATGGGCATTCTTTAAAATCATTTTGCCATGTACATTTTTCCTTTAATTTCTTACATATCTAAAAAACTGTTTAGGATTCTCTTTAGCCTGCATGGCCAATGTTCTTTCGTAATCCTTTTTTTGCTTTTCTTACCACACTCGTCACCCTTCTGGCCTGCGCTTTATACTGTTCATGTGCCTGTCGGTCACCTTTCTCATTAAATTCCCTCCATAGTTGTTTCTTTTTTTGCAGCTCAAGCTTAATGGTGTTATTCATCCATTTAACCCCTACTTGATTTATTATTCGGACTCTAGGTATACAGTCAGCCATTGCTTCATGCAAACACTTCTTAACTGCCTCCCATGCACTATCAACTTCTAGTCCTTGCAGTTGTACATGCCATGGCACTGAACCAATCAAACTCCTAAGCCTGTCATACTTTCCAGCCCACTAATTCCACATGTACCCTGTCTTAATTGAAAATTCTACACCTTTAGCCACCTCCCAAGTCAAGACCCCATGATCATTCTCACTGATTGGTGGCAATGTGGTCATATTTGTTACAGCCAAATCCTCAGATGTAATTACTAGGTCAAGCACTCTGTGACCCCTAGTATTTTCCATTACATGCTGTTGCAGATAGTTATCCCTTAATAACCGCATAAAATCCAATTCCTTCCTCCCGTATATCCTCTCCTCACTCCAATCAATGCGACCTTAGTTGAAATCTCCCATAATAATTACCCTCCTTCCACTCATTTTTTCTATTTGCTTGTGCATACTGTCACCACCATCTTTTCCATCACCTGGTCTATAGCAGCACCCAATTGTATATTTAGTTCTGCTAGCCACAATCTCACACCAAATGACCTCAAATGTGCTATTTTCTCTATCCTGCAATTCAGCTTCTATTCTCCTTGACTGTAGCTCATCGGCTATCATCAACAATACTCCTCCCCCATTTTATTCTCCCTGTTATTCCTGAACACTATATCCATCACATTCAATCCCAGTAGCTATATCATCTACAGTCAGCCATGATTCACTAATACCAATAACCTGTTGTCTGGAACTGCCAACCATAGCCAAAAATTCTTCCTTCTTGTTCGTAATACTCCTAGCATTAGTGTACATGAATTTAAGACCCCCAAATGCCCCAACCCTACCTTGATGCCTTATATTAACTATCCCACTCTGATTTGTAGTCCTTATTCGCTCAGGCATATTATATTCATTCATACATTCAACTGCCTCCCTAAGGACTGTATATCTACCCCCCCCCCCCTTAATAATCTAGTTTCCCTGAATTTGCACATCCACTACATTCAGCAACACTTTCTCTAGTCTCCTTACACCGTAACCATTCAAATGCAAGCCATCCATCTTATATAGATCCTTTCGCCCATCGAACTCACTCCACACATCCACAAACTCCACACCACTCGTCATACATAACCCACGCATAAAGTCATTTGCAATTATGGCTCTCCTTTTAAACATTTCACTGTCATACCGTGGCAAAAGACTAATCATTCTAACTCTCTCACTCGTTTCTTTTGCTACCTCAAAAAATTCATTCGTTTCGTACGAGAAGCAGCTAATGAATTATCAGTGCCTTTGACCACTTTTTTAATTTGAGTCTCGGGTCTGGGTTCGTCCCAAGGGGGGTGGAAAGAGGGGAAAATAGTTCCACTGCACAAAGGATCCAAAACTGCTGTTGAAAATTACCGACCGATCAACATATCAGGAGTCGTTGTCAAGGTCTTGGAGAAAATAGTCAAAAGGAAAATACAGGATTGGATAGAAGAAAATGGGATACTATATGGGGGACAGCATGGTTTAGTGAAGGGTAGATGATGCCTCAGTAACTTGCTCACGTTTTATAAGACAGCGGCAGCTGAACTTGATAAGGATAATTAGTTTATAGTGATTCTATGGGACCTTGCTAAGGCCTTTGACAGGATACCGCATGGAATTCTAATCAGTAAACTGCAGTATATGGGGATAGTATAGGGTTGGTGAAATGGGTAGGAGGGTGGTTGATGGAGAGATATCAGAGAGTGGTTTATTGAAGAGTAGAGTCCAATAGACTGCCTGTGACTAGTGGTGTGCCGCAGGGTTCTGTTCTTGGACCACTACTTTTCAATTTGTTCATTAATGATATCGGAAAGATCTGAGAGGAAGTGTTCACTTGTTTGCTGATGATGCAAAGTTGGGTAGAGCAATAATGAGTGCACAGGATGTCAAAATTTTACAAGTTGATTTGGATAGCTTGGAGGACATGACTAAGAATATGGATGTCAATTTAATGTGGCAAAGTGTATTGTCATGCATTTTGGGGTGAAAAATTAGCAGCACTATACCACATTGGTGGAACTGTACTACCGGAGATTGACGAGGCCAGGGATTTGGGAGTGTTGGTGGATAGGGAGTTGAAGTTTAGGGGCACATCACAAAAGTGGCTAAATCAGCTCATCAAATCACTTGATTGCTGAAAAATACTTTTACATACTGAGACGAACAGGTTATTGTTCCTCTGAATCGAGCCTTGATAAGACCATATCTAGAACCCTGGTGCCCATATCTGTGCTCAGATATGGAAACCAGGGTTTCTTCTCGATGGTGAGAAGGTGGAGAGGATCCAGAGATGAGTGACCAAGATAATAGCAGGACTATGAAATGAACCTTATGAGAACAGATTGAAGATTTGCGGGCTGCAGAAATTGGTTGATAGGCGAAAAAGGGGTGATATGATTGAGACATTCAAATTACTGAAGGGTTTCTATAAGATTAATTCAGAAGATATTTTTGATAATAGGACTGGTAGTGGGAGGACTAGGGGCCATCCATGGAAGCTTGCTAAGAGTGTGGTTAGCAAGGGTGTTAGAGCTAGGTTTGAGTGGAATTAGCTGCCAGAGTCTGTTGTGGGTGCCATGACTGTAAATGAGTTCAACGTGAAGTATGATAGATAATGTGTGAATGTTGAATAGTTGTTCTTGACATGATGTTGGCCTCCCTCAATGAGTCTAAGGACTCCTTGGAGCTGCCCGTAATAATAATAATAATAATAATTTTCTAGGAGCTGAGTGGTACATTATGAGAAAATATTAAGGATATTGATCGAAGCTTGCTCCACCTTTGCTCTGATTTACCCTAGTGTTGTACCACCAGGCATTGACTTATGCTTGGACTTGCCGCACATTCTTCGGCATGAAACTCTGAGATTTCGATCTTCGAGTTTCTTATTCGGCTTTGAAATAATGAGGGATTTATTATCACCTTAATTTAATAATTTACGTCACTGGAAAAAAAATTGCCAATTATTAATCAAAATACCCCTAATCTTTCCGGAGCTCTTTCCAACACTACACAACTTACAGCCCTCTAGCAGCAGATATCACATAGCCTTTCTTTACTTAGACTTTTATAAATGTTTAAACAAGAATAGTGGAAGTGGTGTTTCTACTCCTCAGTACTACACTGCTGGAAAATAGGCTTAAGATCAAGTTTAGTCACAGTTTAGAGGAAGTTTTTCTGTGCCTCTTTTCGGCCAGTTTCCGAGTTAGTCAATCTCTGGCATGGGCAAGTGGGTTTTTTTCTCCCAGAAACTCAGGTTTTCATCCTGTAAACTCAAGAAAATCGACTATAGAACACATACTATTTGAGGCATTAAAAATATTGTCAGGGACTACTATATCGCATGACTTGTTGAGCCATTTCTTCACCGCAAGCTGCTTAAATTAGTGACTGCCTTGGGCTGTCTATTTCTGACTGTCCACCAGTGGAGATTAAGCAGCCCATGTAATCTCCAAAAGTTACAGAGCACTAAAACGGCCTTACCTTAGCTGATTTTTTTAAAATAATTCCTTGTCAAGTTTAATTTACTTTGTAATCAAGTGGGAATACTTTCTAAATTATTATGAGGATTTTAGAAAAGTGACTCTAATTTAAGCTAATGTAACTTTTCAGATATTAAACGTTAATTTTGAGTTTTCTTTTTCATTATTTCACGCCGTTCTGATTCTCTTCTCGTACTTTTTATGATATTTTGTCTGCTTTCTACATGGGTTTCTGCCATGATTTCATTTACATTCTGTTGACCACATATCGTTTCCTACCATTTCTTTTGTTTTATTTTCATTGATTCCATCATGATAACAGAGTATGGGGGAAGGGGTCAGACTTTTTTGTTTGACCCTAGCACCTGTTCTGGCTATAGTTGAGGTCAGTTGTAGAGCAGGTATTTTCCGTTGATGAGTGTTTGGATTCTCTGGAGGTGTCAAATAATAATAATAATAATAATAATTAGGTCAAGTGAACTTTACATTCAGACACAAGAATACATAAGTATTGGAACAAATAAAATAAAACAAAAACTTTTATTTGCAAATTATTTCAACCTGAGAATAACATGTCATCTTCAGTGGCAGGCTAGTATGTACAAGATGTGCATAAGCAATGGATTACTTAAAAATCAGTGACCTGTATGATGATATAACGAGATGTGGGTGAGATGTAGTAAGTGATATATATAGATGAAAAAGAACAACTCATGATTGATAAACCTGATATAGAAGGAAAAATACCCTTTTTCTACATGATAAATCACTGATTCTTGTGAGGCAAGCACAGTGACATGTATAAGAAGAGCTCCTGATCGGGATCAGTTTTCTAGGAATAATTAAATATATATGCGTAATTGTTTGAGTGAGAGAGGCTGTAAACGTTGTGCGCTACCGGTTTTATTAGTGTGGGGGATTTTTTTTACCAAAACTTAATTACGAAATCGTTATTATTAGACTTAGTAACCTGCGAAAAATTAGACTTAGTAACCCGCGGCAGCATTGTCATTCCATGATTTTTCTTTAGATTTGAGTCGTTTCATTAAGTGTGAGGTCTGTTATATGTATTCTTTCGATTACATAAATGATTTGTGGATATTTGGTGAGGATGGAAGGAGGAGGTGTGCGAAGTGTGACCTGAATGAGGAATAGATGAATGCAAATATGAAATTGATGACAGAAAGTAGCGAGATTGTCGCTGCTAAAATGAGCAAACGTTCGAAAGAGAAGGATGGTGAGATTTGAGTTGCGAAAAAATTTTAAAAAATCAGTAAAAAAGAAAAAGATCGATTTGAAAACCTAACGGAAGTTAAAAGGGACAAAAGTGATGTGAGAGTGGCGGAAAGAAATCAAATTGAAAGAACGAATGAAACTAGAAATGGTGTGACGCAGAAATCGAAAGTGAAAAAAATCGAAAGAATGGATGATAATGAAGTTCAACGCATGTTGAACTGAAAGTACAGAAAAAAAGAAAGATGAATGAGTGTGAAAATGGGAAGAATGATAGCGAAAGTTGGATGCATTTGGGACCGAAAGTACGGAAACAAAGAAGAATAAATGAGAGTGAAAGTGAGAATAGGTTGTTGAGAGTTAGAAAGATTGAATGTTAGATAGAATATATCGCGAGATTCGGAAGTTGAATTGGATTGGATAAGACAAGAAATGAAATGGATGCGGAATGAGATTAAGAAAATTCGGGTAAAACTATTAAAATAAATAATGATGGCATGAAAGAGTTAACGAAAGAGGAGCAAGTGGCGTTGTATGGCGAATCCAATTTTAAAGGGTACTGGATGATAGGATGCACAAGGTATGTATGTTATCGGGACGGTAAGATGAGTAGAGTGATTCAGGCATTGGATATGAGGAAGAAGCGAGCAAAGGAGTTGATGGTTTTAATCGGTATGAATGATTTGACAGAGGACTAAGAGCACGTCAGAATGGATATCAGGAGGCTGCTTAGACGAATAAAAGAGAATAGTGTGACAGGAAGAGTAGTCAGCATGTTGCCTAGGTATGCCTGTGGTAAAATGAGTCGGAGAGCAAGGATTATGAATGATATGCTGGCTGATATTTGTGAGGAGACAGGAGTACAGTTTCTTAATGTGTTGAATGAGTTTTAGGGACGAAGTGAACTGTATGGGAGCGATGGATTGCATTTGAGTGGTTATGGTGTGAATCGCTTGGAGAGACTACTTCTGGAAGCAGCAGTACGTAGAGAAGAAAGAGAAGTGAATAGCTAAAGGTAGAGGAGTAGAGAGAATGAATCAGATCAAGTGGGAAGTGATATGGAAGAGCAGGAGAGTAAGACAGGAGAGATTGAAGAGGTGGTTATGAATGGAGAAGTGAGTGGTATGAGTAGAGAAAATTGAGAATGGGTGTGCAAGAGCACCAGGGAAACGGGGAGGCTCAGGGTTGACAGGGGCACACAGCGTGAGAAACGTGGATGTTCCAAGAGGAGGTGAGAGCATGCATAGACACGAAAGGAATGGAGTGATTCTGGGATCAAGAGGAAACAGTTGGAATTGAAAAGGGTTTTAAAATGAATAAGTAGAAAGGGAAATGGACCCAGTCGAGCATGGAGAGATCACATCGAGTGAGTGGTATCAGTGGAACTTGCTGTGGATCCAGAAATGAGCTGTTGTGTTTGTATACAAATGCTAGAAGTATAAAAAACAAGGCAGAGGAAACGGTTGCATTAATTTCATCTGTTCACCCAAAGATTGTTGGAATAAGTGAGACATGGTTGGAAGAGGATGACATCCTGACAGGTATAGAGATGGAAAGGTATCATGTGTTTTGTGAAGATAGAAGGGGTAAAAATTGAGGGGGAGTGCTATTGCTGATAGAGAGAGAGAGTTATATCCCTACAAATTAGAGATGCAAGAGGGAAATAGCAGCAGTCGTTTTGAGGCAGTGTGGTGTGAGATTGAGGAGAATGAATCAAATACTTCGTTGGATGTTGCTATAGACCAGGTAGTGTGGATGGTGGTGATAATGAAATGTATAATCAAATTACCTAAGCAAATTAGAAAAGGGTGATCATTACGGGTGATTTTAATTACAGCAATATAGACTGGAATTATGAGATAGCAACTGGAAGTAACGAAAATGAGTTTCTTGAGTTTTTGAGGGATAACTACCTCAGACAGTATGTAGCAGAGGGCACACAAGGATTAAGGGTCTAGATTTGGTCATCTCATCAGAGAATTAATTATAAAAGAGGTATCAAATTATCCACCAATTGTTGAGAGTGACCATAAGGTGATTTACCTGGGTGGTTGTCAACAGTGTGAAGACCTCTCTGAGAAAAGGGTATATGTGGAACTACAAGGGGGGTGATTATGAAGAGCTCTGGAGACAGCTGGCAGGTGTAGCATGGAATGAGGAGTTAGCTGGAAAAGAGATCAATGTAGCTTGGGGATTTTCAAAAATTATCTATCCGAGGCAATGTGTGAATCTATTTCAAGGGTGAGAAGGTTAACTAAGGTAGGTGTGAGATCGATGAATAAAGAGATTAAGCATGCAATGCAGAGAAAAAGGGCATTGTGGATGCATCATAAGAGAAGCAGAAATAATCAATTCCATGAGGATTACAACGACCAGGCAAGGCAGATGACTTGGTTGGAGAGGGTACCTAAGGAGAGATATGAACAGGCGGTTAGCTAGTGAAGACAAAAAAGGATCCTAAAGAGTTCTTTCGATATGTAACCATAAAAAGAAATAATGATTATGGAAGGATGATATTGATTGGAGAAAATGTTATAAAGACAGCCCTTGCGAAATGTGTGGTGGAGATACTCCAATCAATATCATCCTTCCATAATCATTATTTCTTTTTATGGTTACATATCGAAAGAACTCTTTCGATTGGAGACTGGCTGTGTGATAGGTATCAACAAGTTGTGTATGGAGGTGCGCTATCCAGGAAAAGGAAAGTCACTAGTGGAGTGCCTCAGGGGTCTGTTTTAGGGTCATTGCTGTTTAACTTGTATATTAATGATATTGATGAAGATTTGGATGGAGATATTCAGTTGTTTTCCGATGATGCAAAGTTGGGACGAAGAATGAAGAGTAGAGAAGATCTTATGGCTTTACAAGAAGACTTGAATAAATTGCGTGATTGGGCACGACATTGGGCATGTGAATTCAATGTTGCAAAAACGTTGAATTCACATTAACGTTTTAAAATTTGGAAAACAAAGATGGGATGCAGAATTTATGCTTGGTGAGAATATATTGTTGGAAGTGGAGGAAATAAGATGTCTTCGGTTGATAGTTGAAAAGGATCTGAAATTTAGGGGACACATTGCCAAAATTGTGATGACAACACAAAGGCTTCTGAAAATGATGTGGAGGACATTCACGTGTATAAGTAGGTAGATTCTTGTTCCGTTGTATAAGGCTTTGCTTAGGCAACACATGGATTATTCTGCCCAAATTTTGTCAAATGGTTTTCAGAAGGATGAGGAGATGTTGGAAAAGGTCCAAAGGTGACTGACTAAGGTAGTTTCTGACCACTCGAATGTAGAATATAAGGAAAGATTGAGAAGATGCAATTTGCAGAGTCTGGCAGACAGGAGGAAGACAGTGTGGTATGATAGAGACCTACAAAATTGGTAAGGGGTTGTTATAGGATCAATGCTGGAAAAGTTGTACAGAAAATATTGGGAGATCGGGTGAGAACCAGAGGCCATCCCTGGAAACTGTATAAAGAGGGCGTGAGTGGGGAGTGACAGGTAGGGGTAGGTTTTCCTTCCTGTAAAGTAGTGAATGATTTGGAATGCTTTCCTGAGAGTGTGGTGTGGTGTCCACGAGCTTGAGTGTGTTTAAGACACGGTATGATGAACTCTGTGTGTGATAAAAGGACCTCCCAGATGAGTCTTTAACTCCATGAGGTCTTCAGTGGTTTCAAACCGAAAGAGCAAAAGCCGTTGATGAAACAATGTGCACCATGGAAAATCTGGTTAATACGAAAGGTCAACAAACTTCAAGCTGATTTGAGCAACTTAAAGGGTCTTAAAGAAGGACGGCTGAAAAATAATGACATCAAAAACAAAATGATTTACACATGTAATCTGGCCAACCAAACAATTGCTGAAGTTACCGAAGAGCTGAAACAAAGAATTACAGCGATTGAGAAGAACATTGAAAGATTTGAAGCGAGAATAAACCAATACATACAAAATATGCAAATCGACAGAATCAAAGTCAGTTCTTTCAGTCTCTCCAAAGAAATACAAATGCAAACCATCATTCTCCAGGAAAAGAAGAAACACTCAAATTTTGGACATCAATCTAGGATAATCCTAGATGCCACATGGATTAAGGAAATAGAGTCAGAAATGAAACAAAAACAAATGCAAAATGTCATTATCACTAAAGAAAAAGCGATATTTTACGCCGCTACCTGACGGACTATTCTTAGATTCTTGGATAGAATCTGAATTGTTCTACATCACCAGTCAATTTTTTGTTTATATAATAACTTGTTTTGACTGTGTATCAATTATGTGCATAAATATATATATTTATGCACATAATTGTAGCTCAGTGGCCTGTGTAGCTCAGTAGAAGTGGCGTTTGCACTCTACAGCGCTTGACCGCACGAAGAAAGGGTTTGGTGGTTCAAATCTAGTCGCCGACTAGAGGAAATTTTTCTAAGCCTTTTTTCGACCGGTTCCCGAGTTAGTCGATCTCTGGCACGGGCAAGCGGGTTTTTCCTCCCGGAAACTCGGGTTTTTCGTCCTGTAAACTCAAGAAAATCGACCGCAGAACCCACATTATTTTCAGACATTAAATATATTGTGTTAAGGTTAGGGACCACGAGATGGCGGCACATTTGAGCCGTCTCTCTTCACTGTGTACCGCTTAATTAGTGATGGCCTTGGGCCATCTATCTCTGATTGGTACCAGTGGAGATTGAACTGCCCACTCAGTCTCCAAAAGTTAGATAGGGCTAAATGGCCTCGCCTTACTCCCGTATACGGGAATAAAAAGGCGTTAGCTGATTTTTTTTTATTTATTTTTTTTATATATATATTTTTTATTTTTTTTATCGTTCTTTCAAATATATACATATGTACAATGATCATCTATTCAGTATAATATTTCACAGGGTTTAGCACTTTGTGCTACATATAATGAGATTTAATAGTAATGATGATAACAGTTTTTTTTTTATTTATAACAATCATAATAATAATTTACAATTATATTGTTCAGAGTTACATAAGTTGTATAATATTACATGTTGTGGTTTACTATTTTTTTTTTTTCAAGTTTGAAAAGGTGTGATAATACAACAGTATTTACACATATGCAATCTAAATATTGTTTCCTTATTCTCACAAACCTACTGTGTAAACTCATGATTTACATTTAAAATTTTTTTTTTTTTACATTGCATATTGTTACAGTTATTATATACATCACATACATTTGTTACAAATATTATATACATTACATACATTTGATTATATATAATACATTACTTACATTTGTTTCATGTGATATTTACATTACGTACATTGGTTTCCATATAATACATACATTATTTACATTGGTTTTCATGTGATACGTACATTACATGCATTTCGTTATATATGATACATCTTGGATGAGACCTAATTTCTTTGCTTTCATCCTCGAAGTTTATATGTAAAGCTTATCTGAGGATGACACTAGTTGGTTATTATGTATTGTTTTTTTTTTTTTTTTGCTGTGTTGGGAAGCTACGAAATCTATGATTGAGAAATTCGTGCGTGTGCACTCACATTCACACAAACACATAAACACACATGCACACACACACACAGTAACTTGGAATGTCTTGATGCATCGCTGAACTGGAAGCCTGAACGAATATATTGTGTTTCAATAAGTTTGTATGGTATTTTGGGTGCGTGTTTCTTGTTCGTAGTATGTCCTTAGAACTCTTTTCAGGCTATTGTACTTTATAAGGTTTCTGTATTCAAAAGGTAATTTGTTTATCATGTCTGGGATGTAGAAGTTTCGCGTGGGCTTTCCGTAGTGATTATTGTATTTATATGTGATATAATTAGTAGTCTGTGGTCTTGTTATACGGTATGTATTTCTAACTGTCCTGTAGTTGGCATCGAAATAATGTTTTAGCAAGGCTGCATAGTGACATAAATGTTTTGCTGTCAGTATTTTGTGTTCTTCCATTGCAATGTTTATAAGGTCGTGATTTTCTCTTTGTTTCCAAAAGATCAGTTTTGTCATTTTGTACTGTAGCGACATTAATCTATTTAATTTCTAGGGTGTACAGAAAGCATGCTTTATATATTAGTGTTTTTAGGCGTATGGAAACTATGTCTTTTAACCTGTAGAGTTTGCCACTTATTGTTCGGAGTTTGTTGTGTACATGGTTTATGTGGCTATTCCAGTTCATATCTGCATCGAAGTAAATTCCAAGGTATAGTATTGTTTCAACCTGAGTGATTGTACTGGTTTTGCTGCTCTGTGTGTTTTTTGTGTTGGAAAGTGGATGTTGGATGGTTATATATTTGTTATCAGCTGGTCGAATCAGTGGATTTCTGAATATCATTAATTTGGTCATTAATTTGGTCATTTCTGAGTTTAGGTGTATGGAGTTTTTCGTGAGCCAGTCTATGATCAGATTTATATCATGCTGCATGTTTGTTTGGGCTATGTTTGCGTTATTATGGATGGATATTATTGCTGTGTCGTCTGCGTATTGGAACATCTTACCGTTGAGTGGTAAGTGATTAATATCGTGCGAGTAAATGTTGAATAGAGTTGGGGAGAGTACAGCTCCATGTGGCACTCCACAGGTTACTGGTAGCTCTCTGCTTCGGTTTGATCCAATATGTGTGATATGCTTTCTATTTTGGAGGTAGTTTGTAAACCAACCGTGAAGAGGCCCGTCTATTCCAACATGCCTAAGCTTTTCTAACAAGGTTTGATGTGTGAGTGTATCGAATGCTTTAGTCAGATCTATAAAGACAACGATGGGAAATTTTGTTTTTGTCTAAGGCGATATTAATTACGTCTGCAAAGTGTTCCAAGAGAGATGTTGTTCCCTTATTTTTCTGAAAACCATATTGTGTTTTGGGGATAATATGAAAGATCTCAGTGTATGCTGTGTGTTTCTTCAGTTTAACCCGCTCCATAATTTGATTGATAATTGGTAATGTTTGCTATGGGTCTGAAATTTTTGATTAAATTTCTTTTTCCTTGTTTGTATATGGGGGTGATTATGGCGGTCTTCGCAATACTTGGTATCTGTCCTGTTTTAAATATTTTATTTATTAGTTTTAGTAGGATATGGCTTAAACTAGTTGCATGTTGCTTTATATCTTTAGGTCTGATACCATCTATTCCTGGGCCTTTGTTTGGTTTGATTTGATGTATTGCTGTGAGAAGTTCTACTTCTTTTATCGTCGGGGAACCATAATGTCTGTTTTGATTGTGCTCCAAGTGGAGGGTCTCGTTTTGTGATTGGGGGAATATTTCTGTGCAGTTCTTGGATGGAATCTGCAAAGTATTGGTTAAAGTCATTTACTAGTTGTTGGATAGGTTTTGCGTTTTTCATGAAGCTGTGTTTTACGGTTTCGGAGGCAGTGGTGTTGGGAACAAAATCTAGCATCTCACTCATCAGATGCCACGTCCAGGTTTGTTTCATGTTGTTTTGTGCGGAGATTAGTTTGTCTCTGTGGTAGCTTCTTTTTGCATTTCTGATTTGTGTTGTAAGGCGATTCCTTGTTATCTTATATTCAGTTTTTAAAGCTGTGTTATTTGGATATCGCTTTAATTCTTTCCATAAAGCGTCCTTTCTGTGTATTTCTAGGATTAAGTTTTGTGTTATCCAGGGATTTTGTGTTTGATCGTCGATATTTGATCTAATTCGGACTTTCTTTGTAGCTTTCTTATATATTTTCTCCAGTGTGAGTTTAATGTTGTTTTATAAGATATCTGATGAATCTGATGTCAGGTGTTCCCAGTCTGTTTTTCCTATTTCGTGGTTGACTATTTCTTCGTCTATTATTGTTGTCTGTCGCTTTTCTTCTGTGGGACATTGCATGGATATTGTCTTGGTGTGCAGGTTTAGAGCGGTGAAGTAATGGTCTGCTACTTTGTACTTTATGACTGATGCAGGGGAACTATTTGGTGGTGCTCGGTCATTTATATGATCTAGACAAGAGGCAGTGATAGTATATCCGAATATTTCTTCTTTAGTACATGATGCTATTGTTGATATTAGATTATACATGGATAGCGTGTCTAGGTATTGTACAGTGTTGTTCTGGTTTTCATTTGCAACGTTTATATTTATGTCGCCAATTATCATTATGTGTTCGGTTGAGCATATTTCTTGGCTTGAAAAAAAAAAAAATAATATGATAGATGTTATTAGTAAAGTGGGTCTTCTCTGATGAGTCTGCTGACTCCATGGAGGTTCCAAAATAATAATAAATTTTTAATTATTAAAATAGCTTCTATTTTTATTAAATACCACATACACAAGTAAGTGCTGGCATAAGAAAATTACTATTTTTCCTCCTATTACTAGCTTATCTTACAAAATTATCCATCTATTCTAGAATTCATATCTAAATTCACATGTTAAAGGCAATTTCACATTCACTTAACTGAGAATAAGGCATTTTCTTAACTTTTTGTTATATTTTTTTCAGGAATGTCAAAGAGAAATCTAAAAATATGACATTCATATTCTGTGTTGTACTGCATAGAATATAATGCCTTTTATAGTATATTGTGCAGCTAGAACTCTTGTTAGTATATCTTCTGTCGCTTTTATTTTTTTGGCGTTGAGTTGCTATTGCCAGTTGTTCAGCATAAGCAAACTTCCTGAAGACAGTAGGGGGTCACTAATATGCACATTAAAGAGCTGTGGGGTTTTAACAGAGTCCTTTATTAGAGTGTAGTTCAATCAATAAAACTGGCTTACAGTATATTTTGCCTTTGTGAAAACCGGTAAGGAATGAATGGTGTGCAGTTTTAACTATATCCTTTTACAAGTGTTATACAAAGTATCTTAAGAAGCATACTGTGCCTCCACACAGTGTTCTCTTGGCTGTGAGGTCCACGAATGTTACAGACATTTTAAACCATTTTTAAAAGCCCACTTATTATTATTAATTATTATTATTATTATTTCATGACATCCCCAAGGAATCCAAAGACTCATTCGTGGGAGGACACCTACACTACAACTCTTCATCTCTACCACTTAATTCACCAACCAGTACTACCATTATCATCTACACCAACCCCATCTACTGTCCACCACCACCTTCACTAGTATTTTTTGTTGTTAAATTCTGTGCATTCTGAAGGCCGGTTTGTCTGTATGTGGGATGAAAAACTTGAGTTTCTGCGAGGAAAAAACCCTACCCATATGAGACCATAGGATTATAGATGTGTTGTAAGAGTGAGCACTAGATCTACGCAACAAATTTGCACGTGGCTAAAGCCAGCCTGTTGAATGGGATAATTTTTTTATTACTGGACTTACATGGTTATAAACTAGTCTGTTCTTATAGAAGTTATTATAGAAGATGCTAAGAAATGCTATCAGGTGATAAATTTGAGGCTTGTCTTCACTCTTACGAGGTTTCAATAAGGCTGTTATCTCAGACTGTTCAAAGCATTCGGTAGTTTACCCTAGCAAGAATGTATGAATGAAAAAGGTGGAGCTGTTCTCTGGCCATTTTGGTCATGTGCAAGGCAAACTCAAAAAACATGGTATCCAAACAAGTAACTTCTCCATTCCCAGTATCTTGGTTGAGATGAATGGTCAAACATTAAAGTTCAATCCAAACTCTAAATATCTATCTAGAGGTCACACTAAATAGGATCCTGACATTCAGTCTACCTCTTAACCTCTTACAACAATTGATGCTGAAGTGACACCTTGCAACAACATCATTTAGAAGCTTTAGGCAAATTGTGGGGTGGTCTGGACTGCAGCTGTCAGCTTGGTCTACATCCTTCTGCTGAATATTTTCCCCCAGTGGTTGAATAACACACACACACACATACACACACACACACACACACACACACACACACACACACACACACACACACACACACACACACACACACACACACACCACTATTCTGGTTCCGTTTAGAACAATATTGCCACACCACATCTACGCAAGAAGCAGTTCCTTCAAACCGAATATTCAAAAATCACAAATAATCCACAACTCCCGATCTGAACATGGCAGACTTAGTTCTCATGATCCCCTCTTGAAAACTAGAACAGCTGATTGAGAAAGTATATTATATTTCTGATGTTTGAAAAGAAGAATGGAACGATACAGAGACCTAGTTCTTGTTTTATGTTGGGTCCATATACGAGAGGTTGGCTAGTCAACCTTTAATACTTTAGTACTGTATATGGGTAGTGGGATGGAAAAGAGTGGAAAAGCGAAAGTTGTTGACATTCAATTTGAAAGCCTGTATATTGTATTCTTTGGGAAATACCTCAGGGGGATGATTGTACCACAGCACAGCAGTAGCAGTGATGAAGGAGGAGGAAAAGAAACTTGTTCTGTGGGTTTCAAGGTGTACTGTGGGTTTCAAGGTGTACGGTACATGTTACAATGGGCTTAGTACAGAGTGGGAGAATTATTGAAGCTGTTTCATATGAGCATTTTCTATGGAAATATTTATAGAATATACCAATTTCAGAGACTAGACGTCCATGTAAAAGTGGGGGGAGTGAGTTGGTAAGAGATGGATCATTTATCAATCTGATTGCTTTCCTCTGTATTGAATCAAGCATTTTGAGGGAGCTCTTAGGAGTCCCACTCCAAATGTGAGAACAGTATTCGATAGGGGTGAAGATTTGTGATTTGTATAAGGTTAGCATCTGTTTTCAGGTGAAGTAACATCTTGAGCGAAAGAGAAATCCCATTTTTTTGGAAGCTGAGGGTGCACTGGTTGCGATGTGTTTATGCCAGGAGAGAACTGATTCCAAGGTACTTCCGAGAAGAGAAATTTCATCTTGTCTGAGAATTTGAGTGTTATCCAAAACAATGCTGGGGAAAATGGTTTTTTTTTGTGAGAAATAAGGCAGAAGTGTGTTTTACTAGCATTGAAGTTGAAGAAGTTATCTGTGCTCAGTTGGAGGATTGCTTGGAGGTCTGAAAAGGGAAGTTGTGGTTGATGTTCTGTGGGTTGAAGGGAGTTCTGAAGGGAGTGTTTATGAAATGAAAGGGAGGAATGAAATGTGCTATCATCTGCAAAACTGTCTATTTGGTTGGAGGTCAATTCAAGTAGGTCATTAATATACAGAAGGAAGAGGGTCAGTGAGAGAACTCAACCCTGTGTGACCCCAGCATTGGTGAGAAGATAGGGAGATGTCTACCATCTCACACATAGAGTGCGTCCAGACAAAAAGTTGGCAATCCACCTGCAGAAGTTCTGAGACAGTCCAAATGATGGAAGTTTGCTTAGTAAGCCTTTGTGCCAGACCTGGTCAAAAGCTTTAGAGATATCAAGTGAACTACTTGGGATTCACCAAATTTTTCCATGGAAATTGTCCAGAGATGGGTGATATATGAGAACAGATCACCTGTTGGTCAGCATAGGCGGAATTCATACTGGTGGTCGTTTAATAGCTGGGTACCTTCAAGGTAGATTAGGAGTTGCCATCCCTTTAGATAGGACTGAGGTGAGTGAGATAGGGTGGTAGTTAGATGGCAGTGTTTTGTCCCCCTTTTTAGGAATGGGTTGAATATAAGCCAATTTCCAGGCTTTGAGATATACCCCAGTGGAATAAGAGAGTATGTACTGAGGGCATAGGATAGGAGTTAGTTCTGATTCACAGACCTTCAGGACAATTGGAGGAATGCCAGCAGTGCCATTATCATAAACCTTAGATAACAGGTTTATGATCTTTTTCTGGCAAAAGAATACAGGGGTATTGTATGTTGGGCAGTTGGAATAAATGGGGACATTTGCCATTTTCAGTTATGCATGCATTGGAGGCAAGGCATGAAGCCAGGAGATTACCTTTTTCTGTGGGTGATGTTGCAATTGTGGCATCTAGGTATGATAGGAGTGGGAGTAGTGTGGAGCAAAAGTTGCGACCAATTGCTTTGGCAAGGGACCAAAAGGCATGGCTGCTGCTAGGACAGGCTGCAAGTTTCCTGCTTTTTGTCCCATTCAAATTCTGTTTTGGAATCATTGATAATTTTCTTACATCTGTTTCGAGTTGCGGTATAGGTACTCAAGGAGGATGGAGTTCTTGATTTGAGCCAGTTGTGGTATGCCTGATTTTTCATTTGCACAGCCTTGGCACATCGTTTGCAGAACCAGGTTCAGATAGGGAGTGGCATTTCAGAAAAGTGTGGGGAATGTATGTTTTCATGCTAGTGAGGATTACTTTGGTGATATGTTCAGTGCATATGTTTGGATGGGGAAGACTGGAAACAATAGTCCATCCATTGAACTGAAGCATAGTAGTCTCGGAGGCTGTCCCATTTGGCACTATTATAATGCCAACCTACTCTTGTGTAAGTTTGGCATTATAATTGGGTGATGTGACTGTGTAAGCGTTGTTGCATGGGGAAGAAAATGAGCACTAGGTTGTCAGAATTACCGTATTTTCCAGTGTATAAGACGCTCCTATGTATAAGACACACCCAAGAAATTTAATACAATTTTCTGGAAAAAAACCTAAACTTTAACCACGCCAAGTTCTAATCATTTTTTCTGTAGCTGGAGGTCCAAAATATCTTTCAGCTTCCCTATTCCCGTGTTCTTCCACATATATTACAACCTGCAATTTGTAACTTGAAGTATATGAATGTCGCCTGTTTTTTTTCCATCATTAAAATCTACGGGGAAATATCAAACTGAACACAAAATATCTCAACACGTCAACTCAATACTGATAAACATCGGTAATTGATTACTCGGATAAGATATTATGAAACTTGAATAGGGGCTCCCCGTTCTTAGCCAATGACGCGCTGGAAGTCACGTGAAGGTCACGCATCAATTTGATTGCACCAATAACCGCCTACAAAGATCTTAGAACATAAAAGGGAGTGCGTATGACTTTGAAAAGAGGAAACAATCTTTACCTTCATTATATAAGACATACCCCATTTTTAAGATGAATTTTTAAGGTAAAAAGGTGCGTCTTATATACCGGAAAATACGGTACCCAGTTGGCTTACTGCATTCACTGTATATTTGGAACGGTCATTGGTAAAGGAAGAGAACTATGGTATTTGGGGAGTCACTTGGGTTATCTAGTAAACTGGTCGGCTTGTGAACAATTTGCGTAAGGTTGTTAGTGATGGCAAATGTTTCAGGATTTCTGGCTGCAGGATCTGTACAACTGGAAGAGGAAAGCCAGTTGGCGTTATGGACAATAAAATCTCCTAGGAGGATGATTTCATTTAAATCATCTAGGTAGATGATTAAAATCACCTAGGAGGATGATTTCCATAGGAGGATGATTTCTTTAGTCCCACTCTGTTAAGAGAGTGGGACTGGAGAAAATCAACTTTTAAGGAGATTAAATTAAAGAGCTCAGAGTGGATGGTGGTATTAGGAGAGCGATAGTGACAGCAGATAAATTTGACTGAGTGGGGGGGGGGGGGATGTTTTCAGCCAAAGAAGGTCAAAGTTGGATGATTCTGGGTAGGGTGATATGGCAGGGTATGTCTGAGTGGATATATGTCCAGACACCACCCTTGGGTCAAAAGGAGTTAAATAGTGTATAGTTTGGAAGGTGGAGATGGATAGAGCTGGAGGAAGGTTAGATTTGAGTTTCTGTTAAAAAGAGTAGGTGGGGTTTGGTGGACTGCAGATGATAGTGGATAGCATTAAGGTTGGAGTTGAGACCACGGATGTTGGTGAAGTGGATATGCAAGGTTCTGTGAGGCATGGCTTTGACCGCAAGGGTCTTGCAAGTTTCATATGCACTGCCTGCACACTGGTGACTACTAGTGGCGTTACCTGGTTTCTACACTAGTTAGGTTTGTAACTAGTGTAGAAACCAAGGTCCAGCTGTTGTCTCCATTTTGGCGTTTTTCTTCTAGCTGTCTTTCTTCCCTTTGTGCGAAAGTTAAATCAGGTCGAGCACGTGCGTGTGATTGGGGGCAACTGTCCTTTAGTTTGCTTTTTATCGCTGTTGTTAATTTGGATATGTTTGTTGGTGTGTCACAGGTCACTTTCACGAGACGTGGAAAGCTCTCTCCATCATCTCTTTTGTTTATGGGTCTAATTCGATGACATTTGATGATATTTCTGGGATCGAAGTTGCATTCGCCTGCTAGTTTACTGACGTCTTCTTTTAATGATTATACGTTTTTTTCCGGAAAATTCAGAATAATAGCGTTGAGTCTCCTGTTTTCGACCTCGAGTGACTCGTGTACCGTTGATGCGATTAGATTGCGGAGTTCATTAGTGGGGACATGTGCATTTGCGATCGGCCACTGGTCGTCGAGTATCTCGACCTTAGTTTCCAAGTTTCAGATTTTGGAAGAGAAAGTATCGATTATAGTATTAAGGTGTTGTTCAAGGTTTTCAACTCGCTTTCCAAGGTTCAGCAGCTCTTTAACGGAAGAAAGGCTGGTTCAGTTCGATAAAAAGTTTGTGCGCCGATTCATCTATTTTCACGGAGGAGCATGTAGCCAGTTGCAACAGAAATCGCACAATATGCCTTTTTTTTTCTTTTGGTAACTTCGGATTCGCAGCTGTGGCTTCATATTGTCATTCAGTTTGTTGGCTATCGGCTGCACTACGCTGACGGGACTCGAAGTAATCTTCCGTTGTTGACCTTTATTGCCGTCATCTTTTCTTTGCATAGTAGGCATAACAGAACTGTTTTTTTAATTGTAAAATTAACTGATATGAAGGATTATGGGTACTTACGAGTTGTGGAGAAGTAATTTGATCCTAAGTACCATCTGATAGTTTGCCATTTACTGGTTTGCACAAAATCACTTGCAATTGCGATAAAATCTGGGAGCGCAAGTTTAAGAAAACTTATTCACAGGTGCCACCTATCGTCCCATCCAAAGAAGTTGCAAAACATTTAACTAGTTGACTACTTGGCTGCATCTCCCTCTTTGCTCCTGGTGAACATTCAATTGTATCTGAACTTCATAATGTTGGAGGGTGACATGCTTGCACTCTTGAAGCATCATTACAACTCTATCTTGAACTGTGGAATGGCAGTTCAGACATAGACTCACATTGGGTATGAATGCAATTTATGAGCCTTTCCTAGTAGTCCACTGGAGTCCTTTGAGTATATTCATGAAGGCAACTTGAGTGGTTGATGAATTTGGACATAAAATTATGTTTCAAATAATGACTCACTATGTGGCTTGTGATGGTTTATTTTTATAATTTGTTTCTTAAGATTGGTTTTAATTTTAATCGCACCTGCTCTGTGCCCGTTCCCTGATCTTTGATTTATGCTCATGCACATCACCGAGCAGGTACTTGAAACTGAAATCCTACCAAATACATAGGTTACTCCTTATTTCTGAAGTGTCTTATGTCTGTAGAAGTGTTCACAAAATCAGTGTTCAATGTGTCCTGCAATTCACACCAAGTCTCGCAGCTGGCTGAGTTCTTCATCGACCTGTGAGCCAAGTGATCCACCGCTCAGGGTTGTTCAGAGTTATTCATAAAAATCAGACGGACTCGAGATGTGCGCGTAGTAGCGACGCTGATTTGGTAACAGTTCTGCATCTCCACCTCGTCGTCCTACATCGCGGATCGACCTAGCCTGGCTGGCCGAGTGGTTAGTGTATCCACTCTCCAGCCAAAAGACTGCGGGTTCGAATCCGCCGTGGTCAGGGACGTTTGTGGTTGTCTGTGAAAAGAGTAGTGGTGGTCGGCTGTAGTTCGCGTTAGTGTAGATGAATGAAGTTGCAGTTCGTTGTAGTTGGTGGATTGCGTGGTGGAAACAGAGAGTTGTAGGGTTGGTGCCCTGCCTCGATGAGTCTTTGGAGTACCTGGAGGTGTCACGTAATAATAATGATATTTGTGTGTGTGTGTGTGTGTGTGTGTGTGTGTGTGTGTGTGTGTGTGTGTGGTGTTCATGGGGCTTGTTTGCCAGTTCTGGGGATGCAAAACCTGAGTTTCCAGGTGAAAAAAACCATATCTCTGTATGACACCAGATTAAGGTTCCTCACGATTTGGACAGGAATGAAACCCGGGTCTTTCCAACCAATGGGTTTCGTCTGTATCAACTGAGCTGCAGAGGCTCCCATACAATCCATAAATAAATAGTGGATTGGAAAGGATATCACATTTCACTTTACTGATTTATTATTTTTGTTACTATTTGTTCACACTTATTATTAATGCCATTTCAAGATAAGGGGGAAATATATCCATATAACATTACTTTATTTCAATAATTATTATCATTTTTCATATTCAAATACTTGTTTTGATGAAGAGGAGGAAAAGATGTGATATGATGCAAAAGTTAAAGTTAATCTGAGGAATTTTACTAATTAATACAGAAGCATTATATAAAGAATGGATGGTGAGAAAGGGAAGAATTATAATCCATCCCTGGAAGTTTGATGGAGTAAAAAGCCTACTTGTGACTGATCATAGATCTCGCTGACACTCATATCTCATTAGCTTATAAACATTTTTATTGAGCGATATCCCCGTAGAGCAAACATTGAATTAATATTATTATGTAAACGTTTTGTATAATGTTTCTCTTGTAATAAAAACAAAATAGCAATTCGATATTTTCTTATATTGTTGTCTTATAATCCACCAGAGGCGATATTGAATTGTTTGCCTAAGGTCGCGATCTAATCTGGCTACGACTTACCTGGAAGTTGTATAGGAGTGTGGTGAAGACGAGCATGAGGAAGAGATTTTGTACTTGGAGAATTTGCAGTAAATGAAACGCATTACCAGAATATGTTGTTGATGATTTAAAGTTTCAGTATAATAAATATGTTGTTAGTTGAATCAACCTCCTACAATGAGTCTGTCGACACCATGGAGGATGCAATTTTTTTTTTTTTTTGTTGATTGCTAAAATATTTATACATACAATAAACATCTTGTGTGATATTGTATTTTATAATTTTACAGAGTTCAGCACTAAGTACTGCAATTCCTACATTGGATTTCAATTAACATTTTTAATAATATTTTTTTGCCTTTATATTATGTATTTACAACACATATTCTTCTAATATTAACAATGAAGATTATACAGAATTTTTTGTATAATTTTTTATTTTTTTATTTTATTTTTATTTTATTTTATTTTTTTAAGTTTGAGAAAGAATTGTTTATACATACAGATTTCTGCATTTGCTTATAAAGATTACTTGTAGATGAGTGAGGCAAGTTAATCCCACCTACTTCGAAGCTTAGGTTAGCTTTCATGAAGAGAGTGGGATTTAGCCTTCACTATTTGTGTTGTTGCTACTGTTTATGTATGGGATGTAGGCATTGGATGCTGGTGATTTTTGATGTGTATATTAGTGTTAGTGGTTTCTTAACTTTGTTGGTATATTTCCCAGAGTTCGTTTTTTAATGTTCTGTAGTTATCTACATGTTTTAACTTTTTGGTAGGTTGTTGGGTTGCGTGGGCTTCTGATGTGATCTCACAAAAGAACAGTATGAGTTGTTCAAGGGTGTGGGGATGTAGAGGGTTGTTGTAGGTCGTGTTATACGATATGTGTCTCTGTTGTTTCGATAGGTGATGTTGAAGTAATTCCTTGTTAATGTCATGTGGTGTTTTAGGTTTTAATGCTCAGAATTCTGTGTATCGCCATGTGCTTGTCGGATATTGGTTGTTGCGTGTAAGGAGTCCAGATCACTGTTGACACGATCATCCTGTGTAGTGTTTCTAATTTTGTTAGATGGCTGTTTGATGTATTTGTATAGACAGTTATTTCGTATCTGAGTAGGGATTCACAGATACCTTGATATAGAAGTTTTTTTTTTTTATGTTGGGTGGAATAATGTCTTTAACTTGGAAGAGTTTTGCTGCGATGATTCGGAGTTTGGTGTGTAGGTATTCAATATGTTTTGTCCATTTAAGGTGGAAATCTATATACAGACCGAGGTATTTTGCGTGTGTTACATGTTTGATTTCGGAACATCGGCAGGTATTTTTGTTGTTAATGCAGCGGTATGTGTGACAATGTATCGATAGTGATGCGGGGCGTATGATTCTTGGGTTGTGTATTATCAGCAGCTGTGTTTTGGTGCCGCTGATTAGAATTGCGTTTTGGTGGAAGTATGTTGTGATTTCGTTTAGGTCTTGTTGTGCTTTGCAGAGAGATGTGTTAATGTCTGTGTGGATTGCTACTAGTGCAGTGTCATCTGCGTATTGAAATATTTGACTTCTTATGGATATGTTATGGACATCGTTAATGTATATGTTGAATAGAGTGGATGATAATATGGCGCCTTGAGGTACACCGTGTTTTACTTGTATACTCCGACTGTGATATGTACCTATTTTTGTTACTTGTGTTCTGTTTGAGAGGTAGTTTTTGAACCATGTATGCAGTGTTCCTCTTATACCTATTGAGTATAGTTTGGTGAGTAGTATGTCATGTTCAAGTGTGTCAAATGATTTGGTTAGGTCCTGCAGTATAAGGACGGCGTACTTGTTTTTGTCGAGAGCTTTGTTTATTGTATCGGTGATATTTTTTTAATAAAGTAATGCTGCTTTTTGTTTTCTGAAAGCCATATTGGTTTTGTGAGATGATGTTTTACTTCTGTAAATAGTTCTGTAGTCTGGCGTGTGTTATTTTTTCTAGGATTTTTGAGATGACTGGTAATGTAGCTATTGGGCTGTAGTTCTGAGTATCGTTTCTTTTGCCGTGTTTGTATATTGTAATTACTGCAGTTTTTAGTTGTTGTGGAATAATGCCTGTGTCGAATATTATGTTCACGAGTTTCAAAAGTATTGGATTTATTTGTTCAAAATGTGTTATAAGATCTGTAAGTCTTATTTTGTCTATTCCTGGAGTGGTCTTTGGTTTTAGTTTTAGGAGTGCTTCTTTCAGTTCCTCTTTTGTTATGGGTGGAAAATACATCGTTTGTTGTTGACTTTGTGTCGGTAGTTTTTGTTGATCGCTGGTAGTTTGTCTTTTTTGAGTTGTGTGATGTTGTTTGTGAAAACATGGTTGAATGAGTCTGCTAGTTCCTCTTGGTTTACGTCCTGACCGAAGATTTTTGCAATAAAATCTTGTGCTGAAGTTTTCTTTTTTCGGGTTACTAATTATTTGAGTATAGCCTATGTTTGCTTCATGTTGTCATTATATTCCATGAATTTTTGGAAGTAGTAGCGTCTTTTTGCTCTACGAATTTTTGTTGTTAGTTTATTTCTTGTGTTTGTTACTGGGTGACTTTTTAAGTTTTTTCCATAGATTTTCTTTTTCAGTAATAGTATTTTATTTTATATATTCAGTAATAATAATAATAATAATAATGATGATGATAATAACAATAACAATAATAATAATAATAATAATAATAATAATAATAATAATGTCCACATGGTTAGCAGAGTGGCTGTATGCCTCGCAACCATATGCCTGGGAAAGGAGTGTCTTGGGTTTGATTTTGCTGGGTTTGGTGGTCAGCCCTAAATCCCCGTTTAGGACTGACCACCTTGTCCTAAAAACGGTTGAGGTCCGATGATTAATATAAACCCTCGACACCGCAAAGTAACAGAGGGGGAAGGAAAATGAGATGAGGTGAGATGAGATAATAATAATAATACAGAATGCTTACAAGATCAAAGTAACAGGAAATTGAGGCACTAAAAACATATTAATTGTGTCTTCTTACATTTAGTTATGTGACAGCAAAACAAAGTTTACACTAAAATGGAAGTTTTCTTCATAGTGCACAAATAAAATTTCCTGGAAGCTTGCTGTTTTTGCCAATTTATTCTTGCAAATTAAATGCAAGTTAATTTATAATGTTCACAAAAGTAAATAACAGAAGAATAAATACATATGTTTTTCATCAATATTTATCTATTTTTTTTACCAACAGTGCATAAATGACAATTTCTGCTAGACTTGCCATATTTGTCTAACTACATTTATTTCTCCAATTAAAGGCAATTTTACTCGTGTTCTTTACAAAAGAAATTAATACTCTTGACGATACATTGATTTACAGTAAGTTTAGAAAATCCTGATTAATGAAATACTATATATTTCATTACAGCCATACCTGCACTTAATACTAAAGAAAAAAATATAAACATTGTATCCAAAATTAATAATTATCTCTTTTTTTTTCTATTTTTTTTCTCCTTATGATTTTCCATTTTTTCTTTGGTATTAAGTACAAATGCAGTTGTGAAGAAATACGAATATAGCTAACCCTCGTATAACGCGGTATTTATACAGCGCGGTTTCGATATAACGCGTCTACGAATTGTAGAAACCCTTTATCTTTTCATATATATTTCAACGCGCGACTTAAAAATCAAATTTTATCTTCTTTAAATTTGCGTCTGCCCGTATCGCGCATATAGTTATAAGTAGTGAACTTATATTAGGGAAAATACCCTTTAGCACGCATGTACGTCATTTGTTTAACGTATAAACTGTTTATTGTAGAAAAGTGTCTTCGTTTTCTGCCAGGAAATCGCATTAAAAATCATAAGCATGTTAATGTCAAGCTGGACACTTTATTTTCTGTTGAGTTACATACAATATGTAATGCTTTTTTATGAATGGCAACTTACAGGGCTTTTGCCATATGGTTAAAAACGAAATTAGCGAATTAATTGATGGAGAATTAGATTTAAATGAAGAGGATTTGGTTTGACTTCATCTATTAATTGTACCAGTTCCTCTTCATTTAAATCTAATTCTCCATCAATTAATTCACTAATTTCGATTCACTAATGACATGGAAAATTCTGCCTAAGATTCTGATTGTGATGAATCTGTTAAAGAATTCAGTTTAACGAAATTAGCAGAAGGATTGGACTTGGCAAGAGAATTAGGAATTTATTGTATGGATAATGATCCCTTAATGGAGCTCTCCGGAAAATTCATGAGATAATGGGTATTTGTTTAGCTCCGTATTATGAACTTAATAAAAAAAATTGCAGCATAGTGGTAAGCAAGGTCTTATTTCTGACTTCTTGATAACAAAACCAGCTGAAGTATGCAATGAGAATTACACAAATGATTTCCAAGAGATTTCAAGTGATGAAATCTCTTATTTACGTAGATGTTCTTTATTTACGAGTGACTCCGGTCACTCGTAAATAAAGAACGTCTACGAAATGTTAGTTTTCAAGACACTGATGACAATTAGAAATATTCACTTCATTTTATTTTGCTTAAAACAATTATGCATTATGTGCAATGAAGTTTGCGCATACAATTGTAATTTTTATAAGTTTGTACGTGTGTATTTGCTTCACAGTTTATATGTTTCCTTAACATACACGAATTACCTGAATTAACTAAAAATATATCTTTTGTTGGATGTCATTGTTGTTTACATAATTTTAAAAAAAAAAGCGATTTCAGAACATAACCCTACTTTTTCTATATGATCCGAGTCTCGCATAATGCGATTTATGTAACGCGGCATTCCTGTGGAACCTAACATCTGCGTTATACGAGGGTTACCTGTATATGGTATTTTTACCACTCAAGTTTCTGTAAAAATTAACACGAAACAATGATATTTTATTAGTATGAATATTAAAGTTAGCTTGGACTTTGCAAAAGCATTTGATAGATTACAACATGATAATTTGGTGTACAAGCTGCAGAGGATGGGATTAGATAGCATATTGGTTAGAGACTGGCTCTCTGAATGACACCAGAAAACAGTGTCTCGGAAAAGGCAGATGACCAGTGGCATGTCTTGGGAGTTCTGTTCTTGGGCCCTACTGTTTAATTTATTTATTAATGATATTTCATGTCGATTGACTGGAGATCTTCAAAAGTTTGCCGATGATGCAAAGTTATGTAGAATCATCAAGAGTAGTGCTGATCTTAATTCTATATAGGGTGATTTGAATAGACTTTTAGCTTGAATAAACGAGTCAGGTTGCAGTTTTAATATTAATAAATTCAAGATGTTACACTTTGAGATATAGAGATATAAGGTTAGGTACTGTAGTAGTGGACCTGTACTTCAGGAAGTGCATAAGATTCGGGATCTTTGAATGATGGTAGACAGTGGACTGAAGTTCTGGAACACATCGTATGTGTTGCAATGAATGTACATCATATTGCTGCTATGATGAAAAGTACATTGACATGTAGAGATAAGGAGGTGGTGATGGTGAGTGCCTCAATATAAACCATTGGTCAAACCGCATATGAACTATTATGCTCAGATTTGGTCACCTAGTTTTCATTGTGATTTGATTATGAAGAGCGTTTGAGAGAATGTGGATTGCAGAGGTTGGTGAATAGGAGGAAGAGTTCAGTACAATGCTTGATGTTACCTATCAAGAAGTAGATAACATATGTAGGTGATTACTGAGATGTAATTATAATTTTGCTATATTTTACAGAATTATTCTTTAAATGTTCATGCTACTTCATTATGGAAGAATCATATCAAGATGGCAGCACACACCTACGGGCACTGGACCCATGGTTGTTAATGATGAATGATAGTGATGATTTGTCTCTAGACAAAAAATTTCGTTCTAATATTTTTTCACAACAATAATTCTCAGATTGAAATAAAAACTAACAAATTTTAATATTGATCTTAAATAAAAAAAATTCATTAAATTTCATCCAGCAAGAGCAAAATTATTATTATCACTTACCATTTTAAACTTCTTTACCAAAAGTGTCTAATAAAAGTGATCCATTGGAACCCAAACTGAACTATGCATACAACTTTTTCGTATGTTTTGCAAATCTTGAAGTTTATCATATTCCACTAAATCAGAGAGTTATTGCAATATATCATTTAGAAACGTTGTCCCTTTGTAGCTCCACATATGGCTGAAGTGATACCTAGAATGATACAACAAATTATTGTTAAGTTTCAAATACCACAACTGAATGAAATTCATTTGATAGTAACTGGCTTAAGGACGTCACGTACTAATATTACTACTGATAGATAATAATAATGGAGTCTCCATATTTCAGTCAGTATAAATGAAGCCCTTGAATTAGAAAGAACTGGGTTGGAATCCCATCTTTAATGCAAAGAATTTGTATCAGTCCTCTTGAACTGAAGGTGAGTTAGCAGGCCTCATTTGGAATTGACAAGGTTTTTACTTCCTGACACTCAGGTGCTTGATCTGCACACAGGCAAAGTGTGAACACACATATCTCTAGACATAAAACACTTACCGTACAAGAAAGAAAATGGGAAACTATTATATTCTCTAATTATTTGCGGGTAAAGTAGCACTGCAACTCCACCAATTGAGGAGAGAGCAGGAATGATAATTATACGGTAACTATTAGTATTATCATTCATAGTAGGTGTCTTTAAATTAGGAAAGTAATGATATAAGGTTAAGTACTGTATTGTACGTAACATTATATCATTATGTTGAATGATATGTGATGAAGCAATCATGCTGATACAAGGTTGCTGGTGAATGAACCATCTGGATTCATTATTATTAATGTATTACACTGCAATTTGCAAATTGCTGATGTTCTGATGTTAACGGTAAAAAAAAAAGATAAAGCTGACAGATCTTCCTGGTGATAATCCCTCCTGAATTTCACGAACACGGTGTTTTCTAAACACTTTCAAAGTACTAAAAAAAAGAACGTGAATTGCTGAATCAGCGAATTGCTTTTTTGGGGATTTGCCTTTCAATGAATTGATTTTCTATGAATTGTTTATTCAATGAATTGTTTTTTCGATAAATTGCCTTTCGGTAAATTGTCTTTCAATAAATTGTTTTTGGTGAACTCTCTGGATACCAGTCAAAGTAACATGCCATAAGTATTGCTTGTCAATTGAGTGGTTTCTCTGACTAATTTATCCATTTCACAGAGAAAAGCGGACTCAAGTTTCAAGAACGAAAGCATACTGCCACTTTTGAACAGAACCGATTAACTAATCTTCAGCTGAAAACCCTTAATAAAAGTTCTCTGCATTGTAGACACGTTTTTCCAACTGAAGACCTTTCTTCCTGCCCAATCGTATAATCATAATAAATTATGATTATATGATTGGGCACATATGGATGAAAGACATAACAAACTATGGAATTAAGTCCTATCCAATTTTAAAAATCTAACTAATGTGATAGTGATTCCTTAGAGCATTCAGTAGGCCAGGCTCTTTTAATGGACGAGCTGTATACAAATCCGATGTAAGATGTGAAGAAAAATCTTCTCAGCTGAAACTGCCCCCTATAAAGTTTTTCTTACAAAAATTTGAGGTAGTTTATAAAGATTATATGGTGATGAGGTTAATAACAAATGACTTATTTTTATATGATCTATACATTCATGAATTCTTAGAATTTATTAAGTTTTCAAAAAACAGTTTTTCTAAATTTTAATTATTTCTCTTTAGGTCAGGAAATGGAAGCCTATATACATATTCATCAATGTCAGAAAGTCTCGGTCGCATTGTTCATAACTGCTATACATTTAATTCGCAACTGGGATTCCCTGATACAGAGCCACCAACTGTCTATAAAAATCAGTGTAAAAATGGTTTATAATTTTATCTCTTGAATTATGCTCACAATGTTGCAAAATTATTCAAATACTTCATCTGATATTTTACTAATAATTTACTTGCAAATATTTCACTACATTGTATTATCTGTCTTTGGTCTTGATTATGAACATGTCATTCTACAGTATAGAATTTTACAAAATGCTGACACACACACACACACACACATTTAGCCAGCAAAATGGCTGTCGCTTCCTCTAATAAAGGTGGCCAGATCACCCTCAAACTACTGTGTCTAACATTATGAATAATTAAACAAACTATCATACACTTACTTCATTTCTTTCAGAAATTATAGAGATAGTAATTAACAGCAAATTTCTGACACAGAGGCTCATCTACTAATCAGTGAATATCATTCTGCTAGTCTCAGTCGACAGCCAACTCAACTCAACTATCATTTGGTGCAAGCCGTGGGAAAATTTAGCAAAACTCATGCCGTCTCCCTTGACTTTTCTAGGACATCTGATCGGAACTTCAAACATCTCTGACCCTTCATAACTGGGTAACCAGCTAATTTTCTAGTCGCTCACTAAATGCCATGGTAGACGGTATCCTCTCCTCAGATTTCCCCACCAGTTCTGGAACACTCCAGTGTTCTTACTTCCATTCACTCTCATTCTCCTGTACATTAATAACCTTTCCATAGTTTTGTTGATGACAGCATAATTCATTCATTTTCTTCATTTCTGAATCAGTTATTCAAAACTTCCATGACCAACGTTCATTCCAAGACTGACCTTTTTCGTATTCTTCAGTGCTTTGGAAACTTTCATATTCCTGACAAAAAGCTGTCTTATTCTTCAGACATAATCAGATTTCTTTTCTGGGTGAATTAATTCTAATTTCTCTTTTCCACTCATGCGATTTGCATTGCTTCTGAAATATAAAATGCTGACACTCTATTCTTCTAAAATCGGCCCAAGCAGTAAAATATACTGTACACATATGCCTTTCACAGCACTTGAGACATTTAGAAATAAGTAAGAAAGGAGTTCTAACTTATTCATTTATAATCATCATCGTTTTCTGTGAATAATGTTCTGCTGATTGGATATTATCATTCCTTTACTTTCTTTCAAGACTGCAACAATAAGAGCAGCTGTGAGCAGCACCCTTTTATAATTGTTCATCAAATCTACTGAATCATCTTCTTTTTCTCTTCTTTCACTCTATCCACCTCTTCTCCAAGACCTTTCAGGTATTCAAGAAACACACTGAACTGATGTTTTATACGTTTTGAACTTTCATTCGTCAATTCAGTATATATAGGTGGGTGGTCTGAAAGGTTCTCTGCCTCAACCATATATGGCAACACTACCGGCACCATTTTTTTTCTAAGTTGGTACATCAGTCATAAGCATCCATGCAAAATTGCAAGTCATTTTATCAAATAGTTTGTTGTACAGCTGTCTGAAGCAAACGCGTTGTCTGTATCCCTTGAAATGGATAAAATTGAGAATCGTGCGGTTATAAAATTCTTTGTAAAAGAAGGTTTAACACCAAAAGAAATTCATTCGAAGTTCATAAAAGTTAATGGGCACTCTTCTCCTTCGTCTTCTACAATTAACAAATGGGCTACCGAGTTTAAACATGGTTGTACCAGCCTTGAAATTGATCCACGTGAATGACGTTCAAAAAAGTGTAACAGCACCATAAATCATTAATCAAGTATACGATATGTTATTGGATGATCAGTGAGTCAAAGTGCGTGAATTTGCTGAGAATAAAGACATTTCAAAAGAACGCGTAGGATATATTTTGAATGAAGAATTACAAATGAAAAAGATTTGTGCAAGATTGGAACCGCACTTGCTCACAGCAGATCAAAAACGCAATCACATGAAAATCTCTGAACAGTGCTTGGAGAGTTTTAACTAGAATAGAACTGATTTTGTGCATCGTAGTTTACTAAGGATGAGACTTGGATTCACTATTATACACCAAAATCCAAACAACAGTCAAAAGAGTGGACAGAACTCGGTTGTTCAATGCCAAATAAGACAAAGTCGGTTCCATCATGCAGGAAAGGTCATGGCATCGGTATTTTGGGAGATGCTAAAGATATTTTGTTTATTAATTATCTTGAAAAGGGTAAAACAATAACTGAGGAGTATTATTCCGAAGTTTTAACCAGACTATACAAAAAAAGTCGTGAGAAAAGAATATATATATATATATATATATATATAATAAATATATATATAATAATAATAATAATAAAAAAAAAATATATATATATATACACACATACGCACAATAATAATAATATTATTATTAATATAATAATAATAAATAATAATGAAGGAAACTAATTCGTCCAGCATTGACTGCCGATGAATGCCTACAGATCGTTAGGTTTTGATTTTCACTCTATGCGAGATAACTATCATTATTATTATTATTATTATTACAATGTGACACATCAAAGGATTCATCGTGGTAGGGCACCTCTACTCTAATCTACTCTCCTCGACTATGTACATCTTCACTACTACTTAATTCTCCAGTTACACTCAACAACACTATCATAACATCATCTTCCCCCCAACAACAACAATAGTATATTATTTTTTAGTGCGAATTGCATGTGTTCTCATGGTCAACCTGCCTGTAAGCAGGATGAAAAACCTGAGTTTCTGGGAGAATAAACATTATTACCTCCATTTGAGGATAATAACTTACTTTCATTTGAAAAATCCTATATAGAGATTCCTCTAATCATGCCGAGAATTGAATATAATGTAAATTTTGAACTTTCATCTCCACAGTCCATCTTCAAGCCCTTGATACTTAAAGGTTTTTTTTTCAACTGACTTGCTCCAAATAAACTTGCAAATGAATGTGAATATAGCATTCATTGATAATTTTTCTCCACACTAATGAAAGTGATCCATCCCAAATCAAAAGGTGAATCTCCAGATTGTTATCTTAACAGATGCAATAACACACTCTGAAGAGAATCTCTACCGTGTTATCTTATTTGACAGATGTAATAATACACTGTTAAACAGCATTCTCCCAGCAGTTTGTAATATGGCATGCTCACGTGATTTGAGGAGTGGTTAATGTGACTGACCAATCTAAACCAGATTTTGTATGGTATACTGTAAAGTTCTGTGGAGGTTTATCCCATGCATATCAAACTAGATTATCTAAGTGTGATATTCGTCCTGTTTCCAGCAAAGCCTCAATAGAAACCAAACTCATGAATTCTACTGACACATTCTGAGACCATCTTCTCCAGAAAATCAAGTAACAAAACTACATGAAAACAACTCACAGACATTTTCGATTACTTTCCTGACCATTCATACCATTTTATGTGATCTAGAGAACTACTACTTTTTCACCACACATTTCAGTGTATTTTATTCATATGAACTCCAGCTATTAACTCAGATATTGTGTTAATAGTTATCTTTGCTTTAAACATTCCTTCATTGACAATGCGGAACGCATAGCAAATTTGCATTACTCTTATGCAGTGCTTCGCTATATGGTTTATAATTACGCATATTATAGAAAAAGTGGCATATCCATGAAACATTTTTGGAACATAATGTAAATAGCATAGAATGATATATTGAAAATAAATTATACATAATATAAGAAATATTGCAAGTTACAATTTATAATGTATAGATTTTTATTTGGAGTGAAGCCAATAAGAGCTCCACACAGTAACCACACCTGTAATCCAGCCCTACATTGTTGTCCCCCTTTTCAATGGGCACCTGTTCATGTTGGAGGGAGACCTCCCAGTGATGGTACCATCTCATTTAATTCTTCCTCTTTTTCTTTCCTTTTCTTCCCATATTTTTATCTGTACTTCTACTTAGTCTTTTTCACGATCCTTTTTTTCGACACACCAGAATCACAGAATCCAATGCTCTACCGCTGTGTTTGCCAAGAATTGCAACTCACTGACATCCTGAAAAGGGATCCTTGTAGTTTTATACTACTTTGGCCTATTCCTCATCTCTGCCTGGTCCTGGATGACCCGGTTCAGATCAAGCAACTAATAAATTTGGGCTGCAATGGTCAAGAGTGTTGCAGAATTTCTTCTACCCCATTTTCTGAGGATGGGCACAAGGCTTGCTGTGGTGTTGGTATAGTCTCTGGGTTGTCCTGCCAATCCCTTACTGAGTGCAGTCATTGCACAGTGGCAAGAGGACATCCATGTGTGGCTCCATTGTCGGTGGGTAGAGAGCTCTGACACCAAACAGAAAATTACTTGAGCATGAATTCTTCATCATTAAAAATTTCAGGGGCCCAAACAATGACCCAACCAAGTATTGATACCATAGGTACATAATTTAATAACATAAATAAGAAACAAAAGACATGTGATATATCAAGTATAGATGTACCAGTGTTTCTCATCATCTATACAATAGGTAAAAAGCCAATATTGAAAATGTCACCCTTCTTTATTCAAAAACGGTTTAGAAGGACTGGCAGGATCTCCTGAAACATTCACAAAGCCATTTTCCAATGATATCCTTTTGGAAACATCTAGTCAGCAACACTCAGAAATATTACTAAAGGCTACATCAGTTGGTGGAATACCCCTTATAGTGGCACTTCATAAATCCAGCAAAAACTGAACTCTTCTAGAGGAGTTATACCACAAAAGTATCTTCTTAGTATTCCAGATGAAGAGATATCGTCAGGTGGTAGAGCCACTACAGACAGTTTGGACATGTTCGTATTTCTGACATTTAATACATATGTAAGAAGGTATTGACTTCGTTATTAGGAATTAAGGTGAGGTAATGATTGTCAAGCACTTGCTCAATGATACAACACTGTCCATTCTTGTTGGCGCTATCCCATTGAGTGTTGTGTCTCTTAAAATTCCCAATGAGAATTATGGCCACAGCAGTTGCGTTATAAGTTCCAACTCATTTAACTCATTACAGGATGGAAAATACATTGCAATACTGTAATAAAAATCGTATGGATAGGAGAACCAACACTGCTTCCAGAGCAGTATTAATTGAGACATGATGGATAGAAGTCTGATTGCACAAAAGTGGCCCACTCAGGATTTAATCTTGGGGGGGTAAGAGTTGAGTAGACGATTTGCGATACACACTATGCATCCCATACGAACTATGACTGAGCGTCTGCAATGATCGTTAATTCATTAGTAATATAGAAATAGAACACACGAAACACATAAATAAAAAATTAATTTTAATTATGAAAACATTTTTGGAAAATTTTGTAGTGTTTTTTCCTCTTTCTTTGGAGGATTACAGCCCCCCCCTTCTGGGTGCACCGATGATGCTCACTAGGATTGCTTCTCCACCATGAGCAGGACCATTCCAGTTCTGTCCATATGAAGTTTGGTGAAATTCCATGAAGGTGGGTTCCTCACTCAGTTTTACCCAAACAGAAAATACTTCTGTTGCTGTATCAGGTTCTTGATATTACTGAAATTCTAGAAAATCCATATCAGGATAGTGTAAACATTTTCCCATTGTTTTAGATTCACACACCTGTCTGATTTCTGAGGGGGTTGAGGACTTACCTTTGTCCTGTTTATATATCAGTTGATTTCAGGAAATGGGCAGTCCATATCCACCACTTCCTCTGGAAAAATGTTCACTACATAACCTGATGTGTCAAGATCATTTAGTAATTTTAATTTATTTTGAGAGGATAACAAATTATCTATTTTTTCTGTGGGAACTGTCTGCTGGTTCATTCTTCATGTATATAACCACTCGGCCAATCAGTCAAACCCTCACCCAACCTGGTTTGCGGGTGGTTAAGGTATCCACTCACCAGCCAAAGGCTGCGAGTTCGAATCCCGACATGGGTATGGATTTTTATGATTAACTGTCGAAATACTAGTGGTGGTGGATGATAGATGGAGTTGATAGTGGCGGTTAGTTGTAGTTGGTAGATTGAGTGGTGGAGACAAAGTTGAAGAGTAAGTGCCCTATCTGGATGAGTCTTTGGACTCCATGGAGGTGTCAAGTAATATTTTTTTTATTGTTCTTTCGAATATTTACATATGTACAATGATCATCTTTTCAGTATATTATTTTACAAGGTTCAGCACTTTGTGCTACATATAATGAGATTTAAATAGTAATGCTGATAACAGTTTTTTTTTTATTTTAAATAACAATCATAATAATTATTTACAATTATATTGTTCAGAGTTACATAAGTAGTATTTATTACATGTTGTAGTTTACTATTTTTTTTTCAAGTTTGAAAAGGTGTGATTATACAACCGTATTTACACATATGCAATCTAAATATTATGTTTCCTTATTCTCACAAACCTACTGTGTAAACTCATGATTCACATTTAAAAGATTTTTTTTTATTACATTGCATACATTTGTTGCAGTTATTATATATATTACACACTTTTTTTTTTTTTGGTGGGTTGGGAATTAATTTTTTTTTTTACATTGCATACATTTGTTACAGTTATTATATACATTACATACATTTGATTACATATGATACATTACTTACATTTATTTACATCTGTTACTTACATTACGTTCATTGGTTTACATATAATACATACGTTACATACCTTGGTTTTCATGTGATACGTACATTACATGCATTTGGTTACATATGATACATCTTGGATGAGAACTAATTTTGTTTTCCTTTCATCCTCGAAGCTTATATGTAAGCTTATCTGAGGATGACACCAGTTGGTTATTATGAATTGTTTTTTTTTTGCTGTGTTGGATAGCTGCGAAATCTGTGATTGAGAAATTCGCGCGCGCGCACTCACACATACACACACGCACGCACGCACGCACAATAACTTGGAATGTATTGATGCCTCGCTGAACTGGAAGCCTGAACGAATATATTGTGTTTCATTAAATTTGTATGGTATTTTGGGTGCGTGTTTCTTGTTCGTAGTATGTCCTTAGAGCTCTTTTCAGGCTATTGTAGGTTGTAAGGTTTCTGTATTCAAAAGGTAATTTGTTTATCATGTCTGGGATGTAGAAGTTTCGCGTGGCCTTTCCGTAGTGATTATTGTATTTATATGTGATATAATTAGTAGTTTGAGGTCTTGTTATACGGTATGTATTTCTGATTGTCCTGTAGTTGGCATTGAAATAAAGCAAAGCTGCATAGTGACATAAATGTTTTGCTGTCAGTATTTTGTGTTCTGCCATTGCAATGTTTATAAGGTCGTGATTTTCTCTTTGTTCCCAAAAGATCAGTTTTGTCATTTTGTACTGTAGCGACTTTAATCTATCTAATTTGTAGGGAGCACAGAAAGCATAGGTTGTTATTGGGTATCTTAGTATATTTTGGCATAGTGCTTTGTATATTAGTGTTTTTAGGTGTGTGAGAACTATGTCTTTTAACCTGTAGAGTTTGCCACTTATTGTTCGGAGTTTGTTGTGTAGGTGGTTTATGTGGCTATTCCAGTTCATATCTGCATCGAGGTAAACTCCAAGGTATCGTATTATTTCAACCTGAGTGAGTGTGGTGGTTTTGCTGTTCTGTGTGTTTTTTATGTTGGATGGTTATATATTTGTTATCAACTGGTCGAGTCAGTGGATTTCTGAATATCATTAATTTTGTATTTTCTGAGTTTAGGTGTATGGAATTTTTCGTGAGCCAGTCTATGATCAGATTTATATCATGTTGCGTATTTGTTTGGGCTATGCTTGCGTTATTATGGATGGATATTATTGCTGTATCGTCTGCGTATTGGAATATCTTCCCTTTGAGTGGTAACTGATTAATATCGTGCGTGTAAATATTGAATAGAGTTGGGGAAAGTTCAGCTCCCTGTGGTACTCCACAGGTTACTGGTAGCTCTCTGCTTCGGTTTGACCCGATACGTGTGATATGCTTTCTATTTTGGAGGTAGTTTGTAAACCATCTGTGAAGAGGCCCGTCTATTCCAACATGCCTCAGCTTTTCTAACAAGGTTTAATATGTAAGTGTATCGAATGCTTTAGTTAGATCTCTAAAGACTACCATGGAAATTTTGTTTTTGTCTAAGGGGGTATTAATTACTTCTGTCAAGTCTTCCAAGAGAGATGTTGTTCCCTTATTTTTCTGAAAACCATATTGTGTTTTGGGGATAATATGAAAGATCTCAGTGTATGCTGTGAGTTTCTTCAGTATGATCTGCTCCATAATTTGATTGATAATTCGTAATGCTGCTCTGGGTCTGTAATTGCTGTTTAAATTTCTTTTTACTTGTTTGTATATGGGTGTGATTATGGCGGTCTTTAGCATACTTGGTATCTGTCGTGTTTTACATATTTTATTTATTCATTTTAGTAGGATAGGACTTAAACTAGTTGCATGTTGCTTTATATCTTTAGGTCTGATACCATCAATTCCTGGGCCGTTGTTTGATTTCATTTGATTTATTGCAGAGAGGAGTTCTGCTTCTTTTATGGTTGGGAACTGTAATGTCTGTTTTGATCGCGGTCCAAGTGGACGGTCTCGTTTTGTGATTAGGGGAGTATTTCTGTGAAGTTCTTGGATGGAGTTTGCGAAGTATTGGTTACAGTCATTTACTAGTTGTTGGATAGATTTTGCGTCTTTCATGAAGCTGTGTTTTATGGTTTTGGAGGCAGTGGTGTTGGGAACAGAATCTAGCATCTCATTAATGAGATGCCAGGTTTCTTTCATGTTGTTTTGTGCGGAGGTTAGTTTGTCTCTGTAGTAGCTTCTTTTTGCATTTCTGATTTGTGTTGTAAGGCGATTACTTGTTATCTTATATTCAGTTTTTAAAGCTGTGTTATTTGAATATCGTTTTAATTCTTTCCATAAAGCGTCCTTTCTGTGTATTTCTAGGATGAAGTTTTGTGTTATCCAAGGATTTTTGTTGTTTTTTTGAATGAATTCGGATTTTCTTTGTAGCTTTCTTATATATTTTCTCCAGTGTGTGGTTAATGTTGTTGTATGAGATATCTGCTGAATCTGATGCCAGGTGTACCCAGTTTGTTTTTCTTATTTCGTTGTTGACTATTTCTTCGTCTATTATTGTTTTCTGTTGCTATTCTTCTGTGGGACAATGCATGGATATTGTCCTGGTTTAGAACAGAAGTAATGGTCTTAAAAGATGTAATGCCCATGTCATATATGTCACACCCACAGCGCATCATACTGGGACTTAAACACATTAAAATTCTCTTCAGACACCACACTCTCAGGCAAGGCATTCCAATCATTCAGAACTCCGAATGCAAAAAAAAACCCTGCTTCTCCCTCTCTTGTTCACAACTCTTTATATAGATTCAAGGGATGACCTCCTGTTCTCCTATAATCTTTTATCATTTTATGAAAACCTCTTCAACATTGATCCTATAACAATCCCTTACCAACCGTATGTCTCTTTCATATGACTACTCTTCTTCCTATCTACTAGACTGTGTAAATTGCATCTTCTCAACCTTCCTTCATGTTCAACATTCCAGAGATCAGACCAGAGAACTACCTTAGACAATCGCCTCTGCACCCTTTTCCACCATCTCTTCATCCTTTTGAAAACCAGGTGATGCTATCTGTGCACAGTTATTAATGGATGGCCTAATCAAAGCTTTATACAATGCAAAACAAGAATCTCCTTACTTCTACACGTCACTGTTCTGTGCAACATTTCAAGAATTCGTTGTGTTATCCTCATAATTTTGGCAATGTGTCTTCTAAATTTTAGATCCTATTCCATCATAATTCTAAAATCTTCTATTTCCTCCATCTCCAACATTTTATATCCCCTCCAAGACTAAATTCAACATCCCATCTTTGTTCCCAAATTTTAAAACCTTACATTCTGCAATACTGAACTCTCATCTCCACTCACGTTGCCCATTCACTCAATCTATTCAAGACTTCTTGTGAGGCTACAACATCTGCTCTACTCCTCATAGTTCATCCCAACTTTGCATCATCTGCAATCAACCCCAACCAAATCTTCCCCAATATCATTAACATACAGGTTAAACAACAATGGTCCTAAAACAGATCCGGGTGCACACCAATATTGACTCTCCTCTTCTGGGTTATTACTGTCCCATACACCAGTGCTTCCCAAACGTCTGGATGTCAGGCCCACTTTGGAAAAATTAAAATATTTCACGGCCTCCCCTCGAAAAAAAATCGTAATATAGACATATATTATTGTACTATTTATTGTATTTATATTCAATACAAAACATACACAGCGAATTGCAAAAATCAAATGCACATATTACATTTTTAGCATCTTACATACACATAATAAATTTAGTTTAATCCTTTATCCAAGTGTGAGCAAACCAAGTTTGCGCCTGGTTTGCTCACACTTGGATAAAGGATTAAACTAAATTTATTATACTCTAACCAAGTGAAAAATAAACTTTCAACATCTTACATACACATTTGACATGGCACGCTATCTTATATTTTTATATAGACAGATATATTGTTATTGTACATTTGCAGTACAAGCACATGAAAAGTAAAACGATTAGTAATAAAGAAAGAATTAAAAACATAAAAGAAGTTTAATAACAATTTAATGTGCTGGATGAGTTTCCATACTGCTACACCAATATCAGGTGAAATATTTGGAACTGCAATTCTTAGATTTCTGCTTTGAAATGAAACTTATATGAATAAGCATACATTTACTAATATTCATTAAGCGCCGAAATACGCAGGAAGAAAAATTTGTGAACTCGCACCAATATGGGATTTTTTTTTCATTAAAATATAAAAAATAACAAAAAAGAAATAATAAAAATTAAATACGTTTCTTTTAAGATAAAAAAATCTACTTAATCTTAAAACATTTTTAATTTGTTTTCATTATTTCACGCCCTCCCCCTCAACAAAACCTACGGGCCACAGTTTGGGAAGCGCTGTCATACATAACTTGCTGAAACCTCTCAGATAGCTAATCTCAAATCCAATGGACTAGTCTCTGCTCTAGTTTGACTAAAAACTTATCATGTGGTAATCAATCAAAAGTTTTTCCAAATATAAGTGTGCTACTATGTATCCATCTTATTCATCCAGTGCAGCTGTCATCTTATTGTAATAAGTATGTAGATTACTAAAACATGACCTACCTTAACAAAATTCCTGCTGTCCATCAAAGATAATCCTACTGTTGTCAATGCAATTATGGACTCAGATTTTCAGCAGCCTCTCCAACACTATAACTCACACCTCATACAGAGATTGGCCTATAATTTGCTAATGAAAGCATAATGAAAGAATGCTTCCATTCCTTTGGAACCTGACCCAGTGCAAGACTCATACTAAATTAAGACACACCCAATCAGGTGTCATTCTTCTATAATTATTATTTATTCGGCTACATATTGAAAGAACTTCCTAAGATTCTTTATGACTTCATTAGCTAACTGCTGCTCACACTGAACGTTTACTACCCATATCAATCAAGTCACGCTCCTTGCCTGTTCTTTGTAATCCTCGTGAAACTGATTATTACCATTAGTCTTATGTTTCCTCCACAGTGCCTTTTTTTCTCTATATCGCATGCTTAATCTCTTCATTCATCCACTGCATACCTACCTTATTTAAACTTCTGCCCTTTGGAATACATTTAGACATCGCTTCTACTAGACACTTCTTCGAATATCACCCATGCAGCATTGATCTCTCCAGGCAACTTCTCATTCCATGCTACAGCTGCAAGCTATTTCCACAGATTCCTCATAATTACCAATGTTCTTTGGACTCCCTGGAGGTGTCATGTAATAATAATAAGAAGAAATTTGATGTTTTCTCTATGATGGGATAACCTAAAAATAATCGATCTATCTTCTTTAAAAATCTTTGCAGATTTGTCAATAGCAGTACATGTACACCCATGGAATTACAGCAGGCATTTTCTGTCACCAAAGATTTACATGTCATTCCATTCGCCAAGAGAGATATTAAATCCATATTTAGATGGTGTTGTTCTTAAACCTTCTAATTATTATTTAATTACTCTTGTGAAGGTAAGTGTATAAAGTTATGGAATGAATAATTTTTTACATATTTTCATATCCTAAATATCCTATATTCTAAGTATTATTATTATTATTATTATTATTATTATTATTATTATGTATAATACTATTCACACAATTGAAATACAACCAAAGATATCATTCAAACAACAATTTAACAATATAGACCAATTCAAATTCTACCTGAGAATCTAAGAATAGGCTGTCAAGTAGCATCGTAAAATAGTATTATTGTTATTATTATGTGATACCTCCAAGGAAAATAAGGATTCCAATTATCCTATACTTCTAAAATATCCTGTATCCTACAATGATATCCTATACTTCCCAAACCTTTGCAAATCTGAATTATGGTAACAAGACTGAAGACATAGTGATTATCAAATCTGATCTAAACCATACCTGACATGATATCTGAAGTTGGCGTTTCTCAGCCTATAATAGAAGACAAACATTACACAAATAATCTTTATTCGCACAATTCTACTGTGTCATACAAATTTATTTCTACGTTATTGGAAAAAGGTCTCTTCTCTGTATAATTCTCAATTCTCAAGCAACTTTGCTTGAGAATTGAGCAATTATATATCAATCATCCATACACATCTAAGAAGCCACTCACTCAAGTCTGCATCTATCTTTTTATTACAGTGAAAGTAATAATGTGCAACATTTGCCTCTGACACACTACAGAATGCAACATAACATTCATTGAGAGAGAGAGAGAGAGAGAGAGAAGAAGAAGCTTACCATCTATTTGCAGCGATCAAAAAGAAAGCGAGAAGCATTTTCCAACAACATCATTACAGTGACAATTCTATTGACTTCTTTCACCAGCAGTGGAATGAAAGGGATGAGAATCCTGACTAATGATGGCAACAGTATCGCAGTCCACTTTGCAATGTAGCAAAAAAATCAATGTGTAGGATGAACTAGAACGAAATGAACAAAGAACCTGAAGTCCTGATGTCCTTATATGTTCCTTGCATCCTTAGCACCTGTTACAGAACATAAATCTATGAAACATTTTAGCATGTAATTACTGAACTTGGAAAAAACTCTCTGCTTGAATGCAGAAAACACTTGCAATTTCATGCGCAATGATCTATGTAGTTATTATTGTTATTTTTAATAATAATAACTTATATTATCATAAATATCTTATATATCCAATATACTGTATAAATATTTAAATAATTTTAAATAATTGACAAAGATTTGCCAGCCTGGTTGGCCAAGTAGTTAGAGTATCTGCTCTCCAACCAATGGATTGCAGGTTTGAATCCCGCAAGGCGTGGAGATATTTGTGATTCTATTAAGGTGGGAAGTGAATTTCATCGCCAATTGCAAGACCACTGTTCCATTTATTGAAGATATGAGCTGGCTTGAAAACGTTCCATGTCTGGTCTCCATAGTCGAGTTTCTAGACTATGTAAAATCAATAAGTATAAAGTACCAATACATACGTGGGTGGCCTGAAATGTTCTCGGCCTAACAATGAAAACACGAATTTATAATTTCGAAATTAGTTTTATTTTTCAACATAATCGCAATTCATACTAATACATTTATTCCAGCGATGCTCCAGCACTGGAATAATTATCTCGTCCCTGTAGTGATTCTCAGTAAGATCTGAAAATACTCCTCTACAGCTCCAATCACTTCTTGATTCGAAGAAAAACGACGCTGACCAGTGAGGAAGAGTTTTAGTTTTGGGAGGAGACAGAAATCAAAGGGCGCCATATTAGTGTGAATATTCCAAGAGTTCATAGTGCAGATCCCTTAATTTTCAGATTGACAAATCACCTTTGTGGGAAGGTGCATTGTCCTAATGAAAGATGTTTTTTTTTCTTCTGCAAACCTGGTTCTTCTCACGAACGTTTTCGTCTAGTATGGTTAAAAGATCTGAATAATATTCCACGGTTTTCAACTTTTCAAGATGATTAATAAACAAAATGCTTTTAGCATTCCAAAACCCCGATCCCATAACTTGACATCTTTGGCGCTGAACAGCCGGCTTCTGTCACTGCTTTGACTTCTGTTTTGGATTTTGGTGTATAATGGTGAATCCAAGTCTCTTCCATAGTAATAAATCAACAGCACATTACAATCCTCCCTCTCATTTGACAAACCCTACTCTACACAACTCACTTCGACCCACAGAACATCAACCACTACTGCCCTTAATTCTGATCTCCAAGCCAATCCACCAATGGGACTCAGATAACCTTTTCAAATTTAATGCTAGTAAAACTCAGTTCTGTCTTATTTCTCACAAAAAAGAACCATTTTTACCCAAGATTGTTTTTGATAACACTCATATTCCCAGACAAAATGAGAATTCTCTTCTCGGAATTACCATGACATCAAGACTCTCCTGACATAAACACCACAACCATTTCATCCTCAGCTTCCAAAAAAACTAGGTTTCCTCTTTCTCTCAAGACGCTACTTCACCTCTAAACAGCTGTTAACCTTATACAAATCTCAAATCCGCCCAGTTATCGAATACTGTTCTGACATTTGGAGTGAGGCTTCTAAAATCTCCCTCAAAATGCTTGACTCAATACAGAGGAAAGCAATTAGACTAATAAATGATCCATCTCTCACTAATTCGCTCCACTCACTTTCACCAAGACGCTTGGTCTCTGCGACTTGTATATTCTATAAATATTTCTATGGGAAATGTTCATCTGAAACAGCATCAATAATTCCCCCACCCCTTGCTAAACACATTGGAACACGTACAGCTGCCGCCCAACATCCTTTCACAGTACACCTCGAAAACCACAGAACAAATTTCGTTTCCTCCTCCTTCATCCCTGCTACTACAGTACTCTGGAATAGTCTTCCACTTGACATATTTCAGAAGGAATACAACATAGAGGCTTTCAAATCAAATGTCAACAAGTATTATATGTACTTTAACTTTCGTTATTGATATAATATATTGTCTAATTACTTGTATCTTTCTTTCACTCTTCCTTTTATATTTATTAATTTTTCTTACTTTCTTCACTGATATGATATATTAATATACTTCCTTAAGGTTGTGCCTAACACGATTCTACCTAGGAGTGATTCCTTTTCGGACAATGGCAAATTTATTTTTTATTGCTGCGCCAGCCAGAGTCCTATAATATGAGCTTATTCCAAATTCAGGGAATGTTCCTAGGTTAATTGGCACTCATTCTAATATACTCCAAATAGATACTGGTACAAATTGCAATCGTGGACAATGATCTATTACTCAAGCACTTTCATTAAGTTCCCACCGCTATGGTTCTAAATTTTTGCAAGTGGTAATTTGAATTCTCGAAATCAAGCATGAGTCAGGCATATACAACAAAACATGTTTAAAAACAATTTGTTACATGTTTAAAACATGTAACAAATTGCACTTTACGACTATAATTGGAATAGGATACTAAGCTTTTCAAAATCTCTTGCTAAGTTATTTACTCAATACAAATTTAACAAAGCACTCACAGATCAAATTGCTAATCACACACAAATTATAAAACATTAAACTAGCTAACTATGTTATTCTAAATCAAACTCTTATTGCATGCTACATTGAAAAACATTTCAAAACCAGTTACTATTTTGGTATAGATCATCTACAAAATTATAAATTCACATATAATCTCAGTCATCTTCAGCTAAAATTTCACTCCTGACATTCCTTTGTTCAGCAGACTTACTCTATCTCAAAATACAAATTCTTATTATAGTCCACTATGAATTTTCCACTTAATATGATCTAACATTAACTTCTGTCTCATTCAAACATATAGTAAAGGTCTTTACGTTACCCAATCTTTTTCCGAAGGTCTGTTAACGGCGACGTGTTGTTCGGGTCCTCATTCGATCGGCTGCTTCTGCAATAGGCTTACGACTACGCCATTTGTTTTACATTCTTCTGGACTCGAACTTCTCACTGCCTCGATACAGTGTTGTCTCTGCTCCAACTTGAGTGGGACATCTGGCGACTTGCACAATTTCTGCGTATGCCGATGATTCGCGTGCTGCTCGTCATGGAATCTTACTTCTGATTCCATAGAAGTATCATAGAAGTATATTTTGACTGCATACACAGGCATTCAGCTTACTCAGAATGCTTGTCTGCTATCTGGCATTATGGGACTCTCTCGCTCGTCCCTATTCCGTCCGCTAGTCGGGAATCATCGAGGTGAAGTCAGGAAAAACCAGAAGAAAAAGCCTCGCATTATTGCGCGCATTGCCTTATATTTCGTTCCTTCTTTTCCACATGATCCTTAGTGTCTATGCCCTCAAGATGATCCTCAAAGTCCTAGCTGCCGTTAGGTGCTGTATTCTCGGGCTTGCGTCATCTTCCCCATACGTTGTAGATTACCGCACTATGGTCGATACGTGCATATGAAAATCGACCTTTGCACTCGTACTCTTAACTTCTTTGGCAACTTATTAAGTTTAAGACAGCTGAATGGGACAAGATTATATTACTATTTCCTTATTACAATTCTTTAATCCGATAATCCTTCAGTTTAGTTTTCAACTACAAGATTTTTCTAGTGCGATGTACATGTTATTACACAACTTCCTATACAACATAAATTCAGAACTGTATGCTGTTAACCAGGTATTATCTGAGTTAGCCAAATTCTTATGTTAGATTCTGAATGAATAATTTCTTAAAATTCGTCCATTCAGGATCTAACACAAGTTCCTGCTTTCCCAACCCAATACCCATATACGGTACAAATGTACTATAGGTTGACCTGCCAACTTCTCGTATATGGGGCCAACATAAAAAAAAAAATCAACGTGCAAAATCAGTTTTATTCTTGTTAAAATGCCCCAAGCACTATTGACAGATTTTGAAGGGAGTGCGTTTTTGATCTGCTGTGAGCAACGTGGCAACTCAATTTGAGCCAAGATTTTTCATTTGCAATTATTCATGCAAAATACTGTATATCCTGCACGTTCTTTTGAAATGCCTATAGTCTCAGCAATTTACTGCATTTTGACTCATCCTGTAAGCAGATGATAGTGCCCACTTGGATAGGTTCTGAAGTGTTAGAGTTAAAATAAAAAAGATTCCCAATAACTATAAAGGTAACTAAAATGATAAATTATAGTAATTAAATCACAGCAGTATCGGCATAGTTACGTTAGAGCTACCTAACTTCTTGTTTTTGATTTATTTCTCTGATATTTCTTTTTTCTGGCTATCATATCAAGCAATTGCGTGTTCTTTTCTTTCTCTCTCTCTCTCTCTCTCTTTCTCCCCCCCCCCATAAATTCTTGGTATAAACAAATATTTTTTCTGAGCATTCCACTTTTATAAAATAAACATGGCACTGTAAATTTTTAAAACCAAACTTCAATCACACTGGTTATTCATTTCACAGCAATGTACTCACTACGTTGACTTATGCAGTGTTGTTCGCCGATTTCTTTTTACAAATGAAGTACTACTTTAACAATAATTAAACATGTTTAACTGCATAGAAAGTTTTAAATCAAATTACTGAAAACGAAACTTGGCAAATAAATCAATGTCCATCCTACTTAGCAAGGATATTTTTAAGTAGTACTAGTTAAGGCATCGGAGTTGACTTAGCTTGCACTATCTATTAAAGTAACTCGACCACTGCCGAAAATCTGTATATTCACCTTTTATTATTGCATTTGATAAAGTCTTCGCTGACCTGACAGTGGTTTCGAACTGGTTGATTCTTCTCAGAAATGGAACAATTCAATTTGTTCAAAAGAACATCATAGGTTAAACCGAGACCTTAGTTAAAAAGTATCATCATACGTTTAATGCAACCTCTAGATATCTGAATTGTCCTGGTCTCCATGCTCCCGCTGAAAACCTGAAGAAAAGAGGGAAAGGCATGGTTGAATTTCATATTTTTGTGGGAGGCCCTTCGAGGCTGACTAGTAAATTGAGCCCTCCTAGTAAATTGATCTCTAAGACCACGTGCTCTAAAAGGCATAGACTACCGGTACATTGGATGGCTAATACAAAGGCCTGGGTAACAACTTCTGTATGGTTCAATAATTGCTTTGTACCAGAAGTGGAAAGATGTATGAAGCAAAAAGCTCTCGATTTTAAAGTTTTATTAATTGTTGACAATGCACCAAGTCATCCGCATTTAGAACATCCGAATGTGCAGGTAGTGTTTTATCCACCCAATACAACAAGCATTCTTCAGCCATTAGATCAAGGCATAATTGCTACTTTTAAAAAAGATTACGTTAAGCACACTTTTCAATTTATATTCGATAAACTAGAAAATGAACATTTTCTTATTGCGACTTCATTCTTTTTAATTGCTCTTATAGTAGATTCACCTAAATTAAAATGTTTGCCAATCGCCTTAGATCCCTCTCCTTTTGCTAAGTGATCTAAAATTGCAAAGTTCATTTCCAAAGAAATTGCTGTTCTTTGGTGCTTTTTTTTCTCCAGTTCTTCCGTTCACGTTGGAATTTAAAGGGTCGTTCAGAATTTGTGTCATTAACAAGAAAATGATTTTTCAACTTATTGCACAAAACCTTCTCGAATTATATTTGCAGTGAAGAGGACAGGTTTTTCTACCAATTCACTATCGTTTTCTGGATCTCCACGATATCTAAAGTTAATCGATATCCAATACTATCATCATCATTACTTCAGGCATTATCCACAAGCAATTCGTCTACATCAGTCTGGCTAAACGTATCGAAACCTTTTCCAACAATTTCCTGTGCCAGAGTAATGATTTCAGCTGATAATGTAGACGTTTGCATGGTTGCACTGTTTGCAACACATCCAGGCCAAGCTGCTTTCCAGCAGGCATTTGAAGTTTGTGGTCTTATTTCAGCACTAGCAGAGATGCAACATGATTTAAGCAGTCCAAAATAGAATTTTTTTTTCCAAACGACATGATGATGATATTATTGGATATCGATTAACTTTAGATATCGTCGAAGATCCAGAAAACGATAGTGAAATGAAAGAAAAACCTGTCCCCCTCACAGTAAATATACTTCGAGAAGTTGTTGAACTGTGCAATAAATTGGAATATCATTTTCGTGTTAATGACATCATCATCATGACGTATGGAAAAAAATTTGAGTGCGTTAACACGTTTTCTTAGAACTGTCAGTTCGTCGTTCCACCAAGGTATTGATTTTCTTCCATCGATGTTTAGCTTATTGGTTGTTTTGAGTGTTTGGTTGCTGGATTTTATCAGACTTGATGAAAGCGCAGAAGCAAGGAACTCTGTATCAGTTTGTTCTGATGCCCAGATGGCTAGGTTTTTGTCAAAGCTTGGCTGTTGTTCGCTGTTCGCATAATAGTGATCTCCTGAGATTAAGCATGAAAATTCTCTTTTTAATGCTTTTATAATATTTGGTATTCATTCGATGGTTTGTATTGTGTATTCCGTTTAAATTTTAGTTACTGATAATGAAACTTTATATGCGATTGTCAGAACAGCTTTCCTCTTCTTCGCATTTCCATTCGGAAACCCGCGATAAAATAGCGTTGTTTGCTATTGTCAGATCAATGAAGCTGCTTCCTCTGGTATTTTCAAATAATGGACTGTTGCAATCGTCATTTAGTATGTGTAGGAAATTCGATGCTATGAACTCTTCCAAATTTTCCTCTATTGTTTGTGTTTTCGTTAAACCATAATACCGAATGGGCGTTGCTATCTGTTACTAGAATTAAGCCGTGGTTGATGGAAAAATCCACGCTATTTCCCATTTTTTCTAGATCGTATTTTATGTCAGCGTGATAGTTTAGATAATACTTGCAGCATAGGTTTTAATTCCTGTGTATGTAATTTTGATAAGTACCCAGTCCACGTTGCTGTGCTGAGAAATTAATATTGCCTCGATTTCAGAGTTGACCACGAGTATTGCAGCTCTCTTTCTTTCTGATCCCTTTGAAAACATTTCATAATTACTTGAAAAGCCGCATATTTTATTGTTGATGTCGTAGGGTTCTTGTATTAATGGTAGTCCTATATTTTTTCTATTTATGAGTTCTGTTACGTTATTAACAGCCTTGATATAGCGTTGTAGATTTATTTGAAGACATACCAGGGAAGTAGTGATGTTTCTGCAAGCTTTATTATTGCTTTCCATAATCTATATTTTGAATTTTGAGCTGCTTGTGGTAGTTGTATGTCAGGCAGTCTTTGCTTTATGCCATGGGCATGCAGTCGTGTTTGGTTTTCACGTGCTTGTGATTTTGTCAATTTATGCAGTTCATCTCAGACTTATTCCGTGGGTAGTCACTGAACTCACTGCAGTTAAAACACCTCAGAACGTTTACATAGTCTGCAAAATGGCAAATTTTCCACAGCATTTTGATACCAGTTTTTAGCAATTTGGTCCTCAATGTTGGATCAACTTTAATAATTAAGTTTCTTTTGTTCGTTTTTTTTAGTCATGATAAATTTCTGTGTGAGCTTTGTATCGGTTCAGAAGAGTTCTTCATTCTGCATGCGGATTGAGTTGATTGCGTTGTTCATACCAATTTTACTGGGAATATCATATATAATTAGTCTTTGAAGATATTTCTTTCTGGGATTTGCTACTAACGTGTCTTTGCTTTCCTTCGTGATTTCGTTATGTAGCAAATCTATGTCAGTATTTTCTTTGGATTCAATTAAGACTGCTCCGTTATTAATATATTTCATTTCTGTTATTCCGATTTTCATTTTACTTGGGTCTATTTTTTCTTTGATCATATTTTTAGTTTCCTCGCTGTTTAACTGATTTCACTATTAGTTTATAGCATGGATTGTTTTCGGATTCATCTTTGTTTTTAGCATTGTTTTTAACGATATGCGGTATAGCTGAGTAAGACGAGCTAAGTTAACCTGTTCCTGGTTGTTTGTAGCTGCCTGTAGTTATATTGATACTTTAGTTTTCGTTTTTCATTATATTGAAACCTTCGTTAGTTCACTAACTGTGGATAGTATGTACTCCACGACCTCCTCATCTCCAAGGAATCCAGGTGACCAGACCTCAGTGCAGTAATCCAAATATGGAAGTATCAACACTTTATAAAGGGAAATATAACCTATTTAACTCTGGATGTTAGTGTGTCCTCAATAACAAAGCAATCCTATGTGTCATCTTGGACACCTTAGCAATGTGTTCCCTGAACTTCATCTCTCTATCTACCAACATCCCTAAGTCCCTAGCCTCACCAATCTCTTGGAGTACTGTTCCATCAATGTAGCACACAGCTGGTAATCTTTTAATCCCAAATTGCATAACTTTACACTTTTCCCTATTGAACTGACATCCATTTCCTTTTGCCCATTTTACCAGCTTATTTAAATCATCCTGCAAACTCTCAACATCAGCTTGATTTTTTATTGCGCTACCCAACTTTGCATCATCAGCAAACAACTGAATATCCCTCTTTAAGCCATTTCCTATATCGCTTATGTACAAATTAAACAACATTGGCCAAAGCACAAAGACTTCACACACACACACACTACTGGTCAACTGTCTCATCCTGGACTCTGCTCCTCCATACACCACCTTTTGTTATTCTTTCCTTGAGCCATTCTCCTCTCCATATCACCAGTTTAGTATCCATTACCCATCTGCTCCAATTTGCGCAACAGTATTGCATGGGGTATCCTCTCAAAAGCCTTAGAAAAATCCAGAAGTACCACTGAGTAGCCATTTTCTTTGTTCATCTCAGATGTCATTCTATTATAAAAAGTTAATAAATTGCTAAGGCAGGATGGAACCTTAACAAAACCATGTTGGTCCCTATGGAGTATCATATCCTGATCCACTCATTCTTGAATTTTGTCTTTAACCAACTTTTCTAGTACTTTTACCACTACTCCTGACATGGTGATTGGTCTGTAATTAACTACTGCAGTTTTAGAGCCACCCTTATGCAAAGGAACCACTTTGGCTAACTTCCACTCCCTAGGGACCATAACATAGGTCAAACTTAATTTAAATAACCAAGTGAGAGGCGTTGACAATTCCTGTGCTCATTCCTTTGCAACACCCGAGCTGAACCTACAGCAGTGCTTTCATTTCAATTTTGCAATGTACTAAGTACTTCTGATTTATTAACTTCAATTCTCACATTGATTATTGCTACAGGTACAGAGATCTCCTCACTTGGGTGATAGACTTTTGAAAAGTGACCACTTAGTAATTCGACTATTACATCTCATTCTGTCACCTCAATACCATCAGCACCCACTAATATTATCCTTCCAAAGTCATTCTTCCTTTTATTAGCCACATATTGGAAGAACTCTTTGGGATTACTCTTGATCTCCTTGGCTAAGGTCTTCTCATAATCTGATTTCTTACTATGCTGGTAACCTTCCTAGCTTGAGCCTTGTACTGCTCGTGGGTGTACTGGTCTCCTTTCTCCTTGTAAATTCTCCATAAACTTTTCTTTTTTTGCAGATCAAGCTTGATACTACTGCTCATCCATATAATGCCTGTCTTGTTTGACCTTCTGACCATGGAGACACAAATCACCTTCCTCAGATACCTGCTGATTTTATCCCATGCACTGCTAAGATCTTTCCCCTGCAATATGTTCTGCAATGAAATGGCTGCAAGCTCACTCTGAAGCATGTTATAATTGCCTAACCTGTAAGTAGTAGGGCTGTCACTAGTGACCAGATCAAGATCAAGATACAATAAGGAATCGTGACATCATTGGTTGATGACGTCATTGTGGGCATGTCTTCATGGGATTGGAATGTTAGGAATTTCCCTGTGGGCATATTATGTCAATGGCTTCAGTTCTTGTATTTTGGTTCGCGTATGGCATTATGGGTGATTTTAGAGATAGGATTCATGTCAATGGCTTCACTTCTTGTGTTTTGTTCGCATATGGTATTATGGGTGATGGTAGAGATAAAGATTTGTGTTGTGATTGGTGGGACACTTTGAACCAGATGAAGATCAAGATAAGATAAGGAATCATAACAAGAATGTTTGTTGTTATCAGATGAAGATAAGTGATGTCATTTGTTAGTTGTAAATAAGTAACGTTGTTGTTTTGAATGGAAAAGAGAGATATATTAGTGTATAAGGAATCGTGTCATGATTGGTAGACACTTCTGACCAGATCAAGATCAAGATAAGATAAGGAATCGTGACATGAATATTTATTGTTATAGAGCTTGGAATATTTGAAATTTCGCTGGGGCCCTTGTCTATCAGGGACATCACATTGTGTGTTTGTTGATATTTAGAAATAAGAATTGTGATGTTATGTGTTTGGAAATTTCTGGGGAACATATGTCTCTCTGTGATATCACATGGTATTTTGGTTTGATTATGGAATTGTGGACAATGTTGTTGACATAAGATATCTTGGAATTTTCCCAGGGTGACATACATCTGTCATTGTCGTCATATTTTGTGTGGTTCTAATGATGGGTGTACTAATTTCCAATACATTATGGGGTATTTCTTTCCTGTTAAAGGTGGGAATTCTTAGAGTAGAGTAGAGTTGTGATGGCATCTGTGTTTAGGGTTTTCTGAATAATTTAATTATATATACTAATGTCACACAAACATGCAGTTTTTTTTCTTCTATAGACGGCTGTACTAATTATCCAATACATTTTGGGATATTTCGTTCCTGTTAAAAGGTGGGAATTCTTAGAGAAAGTCGTGATGGCAGGCTTGTTTCAAGTTTTTCTGAATAATTTAATTATACTGGTGTCCCTTAAACACTCACACACACACACATATTAGGCATGAAAAGCTGCTAATGTATCCATGTTGATACTCTAATATGTATCTTATGATTATTCTTATGAAAAAAAAATTTCAATATTAGAATTATGCTTTCCGAAACATACAAGCATTGATTATTGAAATTACAATTATCAATTGTTATGTTTAAGTTAAAAAAAAATTAACTCACATTTCTTTCCAGAATGGGAACATCTTGGTACTATGCTTTTCTGAATAATTTAATTATATGGTAGTATTTCTAGGGTATTTTAAAATAAATCAATTAAAATAAACTAACATTTAAATGAATTACAAAACCTATTGTATTTATTCTAGAAATTCTAATGATAATTTAAATTTACTTACAGCTTTCCAGAATTGTTCTTCTAAATACGAATATTCCAAAAAAGAAAAATATATATATTCCAAAATAGTTGAAATTTCTGTAAATGCTGTAACCTGAAATAGTTGAGTACTTCTTCCTTTAGATTACAGACTGTAGATGCTATGTTATCGTGATGAGCAATATCCCCCAGTGAGCGGTTTTCCGCAAAGGGTCTTTCATGAAGATGACCTGAGTCACATCTGTAAATTGCGGTATTGTTCAAAAGGTAGCATTTCCTCAAGTTTGGATATTTCTCAAATACTTACATATGACTAAGTGATTGGCATTCAGGTGAACGTGATGACACATATCCTAAAATTATTCATTCTTCGTTATGGTCGGAATTTATTCGTGTAGCAAATTAATGCTTACATTTAATTTTTTAAAACCAATATTGACTATTCATTTTACCTGTGATTCCTTGTGCTATTAACCTATTTCTGTAACTGAAATTTATTTATTTATTTTTCTTTAGCATGAGTAATTTTTAAGGGATATTTGCGAGAAACAAGGTTTTTGAACTAGCCATTGTATTTTCTTTTAGAAATTTCTTTTGCCAGCACAACAAATGAATAGTTATTTCTTATTATTTCAAATGAATATTAGCTCTGTAATATATACTTTGTTAATTTCTGTGTTACCTTTTATTCAACTGTAATATTATTAACAAATGGCTCTGTAAAATAGCCAAATTCTTACAGTATTGTAACTTTTCAGGTGAAATCTTCTCCACTAAAATTCTGGCTATTAATTTAATACCCAATTATTCCTTTTGCTTCAAACAGTTGAATATTTCAAATGAAAATGAACTCTGTAATATATACTTTGTTAATTTCTATGTTAGCTTTTATTTGACTGTAATATTATTAACCAATGGCTCTGTAAAATAAAATACCCAAATTCTTACAGTATTGTAACTTTTCAGGTGAATTCTTCTCCACTAAAATTCTGGCTATTAATTTAATATTGATTATTCCTTTTGCTTCCAAGATTTGACAGTTTCTTGAAATATTTGAAGGCGTGCATGAAGAAATAAGACTTTTAATTCAATGAATCAAACACAAAATTTCTCTGGTTACTTTCTAGCATGAAATTTCACAAGGAAAAAAAATGTTATCCTCCTACTTAAATTTGTATAGCACATCAATGACACCCAATTGTTCATTTAAATTTACACATTTTATTTGAATAAAATGTTATTTACAAATTGTATTTACTGAATCTAACAATACAGAAAATAAATAAATTGAAAAATACATCAAAGGTTCTTCCATGGTTGTGGAATTGCCATCGTATGGTTTTGACAATGTGACTCTTATCTGAAAGTTAATGTTTCATTTGGTGTTCGTTGGGAATTTATTACTGTAGTAAAATTAAGGGTTGCATATTTATATTTTCGAATCCAATACATATACTTCTGAGAATTATTAAAAGCACAGAATCTTTCATTATGTTTCCAAAAGCATTTAAAAGTACACGTTATGCTTTCACGTTTTGGGCATCCAATTTCATTTAAATAAAGAACAGGCCTCCCTATTAACCTCGTTAATGTTTTTGATTTTTCTTTTCCTTCAGCAAGTAATATATGATATTTGCATGTTGATTCTATCATCCAATTTCTTAGTTTGTCCAAAGATAGTGAACCAATTTCCAACTTCAGCTGATGGTTATATTTTATTAACCAATAATTCTGTTTTTTAACTCTTTCAGGTAATTCTTTCCAACTACAAGGTGATTCTGTCAATGCATATCTTACACTAATTTTCCATCAGAAATACAAATTTCTTTAGGAAATAAATTTGAACTCTTATTCAAAAGAAATTGACAGTCAATTATAGCAATGATAACTGAAAATTCGTATTTTTCACCCACTGTCGATTTTTCATAATCGTTTTCCTTCATTCTTCTTCTTCTTAGATTATTTCATATGGAAACACAAATAAATAGTTATTTATTATTATTATTATTATTATTATTATTATTTCACTGATTATTATCTCTGATCGTATACTTTATGGTAACTTTCGATTAAAAATTCTAAACAATTAGAACTTTTCACAAAGAAACTTTCAAAGAATTTTGTGGCTCATCCATTATTTTTACATTACCAAACACAAATCAACAGCTGCAGTGGATTAACGATTACATTAAGTCCAACGTCACTCAACTCCATGGTATTTTTTTATAGTTCTGTTTACACTTATCATGCCCTACCCTGACCATTCCTTCAAAAATGAACCTTTTGCGCAGATGACTCAACGACATGTTTTCACATGCATTTATCTTACTTTGTATGGGGAAAGGTAAAATTTGTATATGTGTTTTCTGGAGAGTACAAACATTTTTTCTATACCAAACTTTAAGAGTTAAAGTCACGTTTTGAGTTAATTAGGTGCTCTCTCTCTCTCTCTCTCTCTCTCTGTAAAACAACCAAATTCTAACAGTTCAAATTTTTGATTATGTCAACGAATTGTTTTCAGATAACTGAAATAATGTCAATAGGTAGCATTAGACAATTTCTAAAATAATCAAGACATGGATATTAGTTTTCAACACTTTTTTCCCCATTCTGGCATTAATTTCACAGTTGTGATTTTTTTTTAAATAATTAAACAGAATTGCATTAACTTATAAAGTTGTGATTCTAGTAGTAAGACTTATACGTTGGTTAGACATAACTGGTAATTAATTTATGGAATTAACAACGCATATGAAGTATATTAATTAAAGATAACTTTAATGAATCACTTCTATATTTCGGCAATGTCACATTGCCATCTTCAGGAACATAAAGATATGGTATGTGCACTAAGGAACTAACAAAGCAAATGAGGAAGAAAGTAAGAAACTAATTTTGTTCCTAAAGTCCTAATGGTGCCCTCTTGCGGGCTAATTTGGTAGTCTTGGCAGTTGGGCTGAAGTTCTCATAATGAAAGTCTCCCAAATTTGGGGCAGTTTCATGCACCCAAATTTGTTGAGGTTAGGAACGTTTTTTAGAGCTGCTGAAGATTCTTTGAATAATCTTTCGTATTTAAACTTGCTGCGATGGATTATTTTTGTTTTCTTCCAACGAATTTTATGGTGGGTATCTAATGCATGGTCTGCCAACCCAGAGTGGCTGTAATGGTGAAACCGGATGTAGTCTTGGTGTTCTGAAATCCTGATATTTGTTGTTCTGCCAGTTTGGCCACCTACCTGGTGTATACCAGGTCCCTTGTAGCTGTAAATTGTCCTACTTTGGCCAAACTGGCAGAACAACAAATATCAGGATTTCAGAACACCAAGACTACATCCAGTTTCACCAGTACAGCCGCTCTGGGTTGGCAGACCATGCCTTAGATACCCACCATAAAATTCGTTGGAAGAAAACAAAAATAATCTTTCGCAGCAAGTTTAAATACGAAAGATTATTCAAAGAATCTTCAGCAGCTCTAAAAAATGTTCCTAACCTCAACAAATTTGGGTGCATGAAACTGCCCCAAATTTGGGAGACTTTCATTATGAGAACTTCAGCCCAACTGCCAAGACTACCAAATTAGCCCGCAAGAGGGCACCATTAGGACTTTAGGAACAAAATTAGTTTCTTACTTTCTTCCTCATTTGCTTTGTTAGTTCCTTAGTGCACATACCATATCTTTATGTTCCTGAAGATGGCAATGTGACATTGCCGAAATATAGAAGTGATTCATTAAAGTTATCTTTAATTAATATACTTCATATGCGTTGTTAATTCCGTAAATTAATTACCAGTTATATAAAGTTGTGGACGTAAATATCAAGTTCTAATCAGAATAACTGAGTAAAAAATTCACTGTGGAAAAACACAACAACAAAAGCACACATCTTTGTTCATTTAAGTTTACAAATGCATATTTTATTTTGCTGAAATACTATTTACAAGTATATTCACTGAGAAAAATTCGAAACATGTAATTATCTAAAAATATTTCACAATATTTAGTTTAGACTCTTAACATTTTCCAAAGAGTTCAATGAATAAAATTTTTGTTACTGTTTCTTGGTTACATTACATCAAAATAGCTGGTCATGCAAAAGAATTTTTAAATCAGATACCATGGTAACCACACTTCCATACATTTGATATTGTATCAGTCTGGAAATGACACCATGCCTCCCTAAACATTCTGTGTATTCTTTTGTCAGCAAATATACACAAACAGTTTTTGTAAAATGTTCGTAAATGTCCCAAAATAAAGAATCTTTATCGAATTGGATAAAATCTTGAAATTCTAATTTTACCATTGATGAATTTAAATGATTAGCGATAATTTTCCCCATGATAAGAACAGGTGGTAATTCAGTTTCCAAAAATAGTAAATGATTATCAATGTCATACATTTTTGGTGAAAAGCTCTCAGCTTCTTCACAACTAATAGAAAAAACTTTACTTCCATCAGCTCCTGTATCATCAAGTATTAGTTCCCAATCTTGGCATTTCAGAATATAACAATCACCGAGGTCCATTTCATAGTCCATTTCTCTTCTTTGCAAGTAGCCGAGGATATCAGACCACTTCCAGCGTAACTTTTCCCAAGTGGTCCTAGATAAATACATCACAATGTACATGTCTTCTAAAATAGTAATCGGTTTCCATCCTTTTAGAGCTAGGTGAAGAGTTTTGTATCGTGCTATTTTCCTGAAGAAAGAAAATTTCAATGACTTTTATGGCTTACCATTATTTACTTTACTTTCCTGGATACCAATCACCGCAACACAATCTGATAGCTGCATGGGATGAACGAATTGCTGTAACTGCAAAGATACTTGACTCGTTGGTTTTTCCTTATAGTGCTGTTTACCTGACCCATAACCCTGACCTTTCTTTCCAAAATGAAACTTTTTCATGCAGATGATTACGAGCATGTTTCTACATGCTGTTGGATATGATGTTAATGTAAGATTATCTTACTTTGACACATCATATGGCAAATCTAATCTCTGTGGGTCAAAGGGTATTCTATATTATTTGTCCTTATCATGTTAAGTATTTTATCCTCAAAAAGTCGTTTTGATATTAGACCATGTGACTATTTCTCTCACTCATATGTCCAAAATTGTTGCGATGGGGAAAAAAATAGCATTAGGTGGTGGAAGTGAAAAGATCATCAACAGGGTGAAAGATGTCTTCCCTGCAATGCTCCCCACCAACCCCATCACCCCCTAGTCTCTCCCCTCTCCTTCAGAAGATGTCTGCTCAACCTCATGGAGATGAGCGAGCTCATCTTTTGCAGATATCTTTTAGTGATGTCACCTCCACCTGATACTCATAACTTTGGAGGGAAAAAAAGATTCAGTAAACACAATTTGTAAATAATATTTTATTCAAATAAAATGTGTAAATTTAAATGAACAATTGGGTGTTGTTGATGTGCTATACAAATTTAAGGAGGATAACATTTTTTTTCCCTTGTGAAATTTCATGCCGCTAAGTAACCAGAGAATTTTTTATTTATTTTTTTGATTCATTGAATTAAAAGTCTTATTTTTTCATGCAAGCCCTCAAATATTTCAAGAAACACTGTCAAATCTTGGAAGCAAAAGGAATAATTGTATTAAATTAATAGCCAGAATTTTAATGTCGAAGATTTCACCTGAAAAGTTACAATACTGTAAGAATTTGGCTATTTTACAGAGCCATTGGTTAATAATATTACAGTCAAATAAAAGCTAACATAGAAATTAACAAAGTACATATTACAGAACTAATATTCATTTGAAATATTCAAATGAATATTAACTCTGTAATATATCAACTCTTGGAAACAAAAGGAATAATCGGGTATTAAATTAATGGACAGAATTTAGTGGAGAAGATTTCACCTGAAAAGTTACAGTACTATAAGAATTTGGGTATTTTATTTTACAGAGCCATTTGTTAATAATATTACAGTCAAATAAAATGTAACATAGAAATTAAGAAAGTATATATTGCAGAGCTAATATTCATTTGAAATAATACGAAATAACTATTTATTTGTTGTGCTGGTATAAGAAATTTCTAAAAGAAAATGCAAGGGCTAGTTCAAAAACCTTGTTTCTCGCAAATATCCATTACTTAAAATTACTCATGCAAAAGAAAAAAGAAATAATTTTTGTTACAGAAATAGGTTAATAGCACAAGGAATCACAGGTAAAATTAATAGTCAATATTGGTTTTAAAATTAAATGTAAGCATTAATTTACTACACGAAAAATGAATAATTTTAGGACATGTGTCATCGCAATCATGTGAATGCCAATCACTTAGTCATATGTAAGTATTTGAGAAATATCCAAACTTGAGGAAATGCTACCTTTTGAACAATACCGCAATTTACAGATGTGACTCATGTCATCTTCATGAAAGACCGTTTGAAGAAAACCGCTCGCTGGGAGATATTGCTCATGAAGATAACAAAGCATGTAATCTAAAGGAAGAAGTACTCAACTATTTCAGGTTACAGTATTTACAGAAATTTCGTTCTTTGTGGTTTTTGTGTTTGTGTTGTGGTGTGGATATAAAATTGAACTATTTTGGAATATTTTTTTCTTTTTTGGAATATTCTTATTTAGAAGAACCATTCTGGAAAGCTGTAAGTAAATTTAAATTATCATTAGAATTTCTTGAATATATACAATAGGTTTTCTAATCCATTTAACTGTCCATTTATTTTAACTTTTTTATTTTAAAATACCGTAGAAACACTACCATATAATTAAATTATTCAGAAAAGCATAGTACGAAGATGTTGCCATTCTGGAAAGAAATGTAAGTTAATTTTTTTTTAACTTAAACATAATAATAGATTTTTGTAAATTCAATTATCAATGCTCGTATATTTCGGAAAGCGTAACTCTAATACGGAATAGTTTTTTTTCATAAGAATAATCATAGGGTGCATATTAGAGTATCGACATGGATACATTAGTGACTTTTCATACCTAATGTGTGTGGGGGAGGGTGTTTAAGGGACACCAGTATAATTAAATTTTCAGAAAAACTCGAAACATGCCTGCCATCGACTTTCTCTAAGAATTCCCACCCTTTAACAGGAAAGAAATAATACCCCAAAATGTATTGAAAAATTAGTACAGCCATCTATAGAAGAAAAAAACTCTATGTTTGAGTGACTTTAGTATGTATAATTAAATTATTCAGAAAACCCTAAACACAGACGCCATCACAACTCTACTCTAAGAATTCCCACCTTTAACAGGAAAGAAATACCGCATAATGTATTGGAAATTAGTACACCAATCATTAGACAACCAAACAAAACATAACGACAATGATGGATGTGTGTCACCCTGGGAAAATTCCAAGATATGTTATGTCAACAACACCACCCATAGCCAAACCAAAATACCATGTTACATCACAGAGAGACATGTTTCCCAGAAATTTCTACACACAAAACGTTGTGTTTCTTATCTCTAAATATCAACAAACACGCCACGTGATGTCCCCGACAGACAAGGGCCACAGCGAAATTCCAAACATTCCAAACTCTATAACAACAAACATTCACGTCACGATTCCTTATCTTATCTTGATCTTCATCTGGTCAGAAGTGTCCACCAATCACGACACGATTCCTTATACACTAATATATCTCTCTTTTCCATTCAAAACAATAATGTCACTTATTTACAACTAACAAATGATGTCACTTATCTTCATCTGATAGCAACAAACATTCACGTCACGATTCCTTATCTTATCTTGATCTTCATCTGGTTCAAAGTATCCCACCAATCACAACACGAATGTTATCTCTAACATCACCCATAATACCATATGTGAACAAAACACAAGAAATGAAGCCATTGACATAAATCCTTATCTCTAACATCACCCATAATGCCATACGTGAACCAAAATACAAGAACTGAAGCCATTGACACATATGCCCACAGGGAAATTCCTAACATTCCAATCCCATTAAGCCACGCCCACAATGACGTCATCAACCAATGACGCCACGATTCCTTATCTTATCTTGATCTTAATCTGATCACTAGTGACACCCCTACTACTCCTGTAGTATAAACATCTATACCCTTCTTAAGAGATAAGTGCACAAATCTCGCAACCTCCCGAGTCAATACCACATGATCCCTCTCAACAATTGGATCTCACCAATCAATTGGTGAAGGGATCATGTGGTATTGACTTGGGAATAAGAACACCATATGTATGCATATATCCCCTGCCATATGTGCAATGCGTGCGACGCACACAGACGCCAGGATAGTAAAGGCGCCAAAGAGGAGTGAGTACTTAAAAAACGTTTTTTTAAAGTGATTTTTTTATTGGAGGGGGGAGGATAGAGGCGCCAACTAAAGGTTTGCACACAGGAGCCAGACATTACTGGCGTAATACTGGGTATAGGGGCGCCAACTTTTTGCACACAGGCGTTATGCACACAGGCGTCGGACACTACTGGTGCGATGTTCCTGCAGTGCTGTATGCATTCTTGTAGTATTGTAGGATTTCAGAGGTGATTTTGCTTGGATCGTCTGTGATGCTGTCATCTTGAAGTCTGATAGCAGAGATGAAGTTTGCTGCCTGGCATTTTTTTTTCCAAAGAGAAAAAATATTTTGTGGGGGCATCTGAAAGATTTATTTGTGAATGCCGCGATCTAAGTAGGGCACATTTTGCCAATAATTCCGCCTGTCTTTGTATGGCTTGGAAGGCAGAATGATGTTTGGGGTTTCTTCTGGGAGATGCTTGAGTTGTTCTTCAAGTTGTCGGATTCTAATGTTCCTCTGTTGATTTTTCTGGTGACTGTAGATCTGCGTAAAGGATTTTATTCGTGATTTTAAGTGGGGCCACCATGTTTTCATTGGTTCTGTATCCAATTTCGAGTGAGTGAGGTTGGTTATTAAAGCCTGAGTGTTCTTATATAAGCTGGATCTTTCAGGAGAATATTGTTGAAGATCCAATAGGCACTTCCTGATTTGGATGCTTCCAAAGATAATGAAAGTTGCAGCTGACGAAGTGATCTGAAATGCAGGAAGGGAAGTGTGAAATGTTTCTACCTAGAGGCAAGGTGTGTTTGGAAATGTAGTATCTGTCCAGTCGTGCTTGGTAGAGTGGCCTATTTGTCGCTGTGATTGCTATAGATCGATAGATAGATAGATAGATGCAAGTATTGTAACTTTCAAACGTTAAAATAACAAAGTAACAAGTTAGCCTAGATATATATACAGGTAGTCCTCGACTTACTATGCGGTTACGTTCCAACGTCTCCTTGGTAAGTCGATTCTGACGTAGATCGAGGATTTTTGTTAATTCTTGATTTGTTTGATTTCTGTTATAATATTTTCATTAATTAGGTTTCTATTTAACTTAAAACGGTTAAAAATGTATAAACGTACATAAACCTTAATTTATTTATTAGCACATATACATATAATTACATAAATACAAAATTAAGAAAGAAACGTTTAAGAAAAAATTACATAAACACATATCAAAAATCACGATTTTTGATGTGCTTATTTCTGATTTTGTTTTCAGATTTTTCTTAAAAATTTCGGCAGTTTCAAAATCGGAACCAGCAGCTTCTCCCGTTATTTGTATGTTATGTAAGTTAAATCGGCTTTTGAATCGATAAAATCAAACCTTTACTAGCTTTAAATGTTTGCTCGTCGTATTTAGCTTCTTGTTGTTTCCTTAGATTGTCAAATAGGCTGCGTGCTTTTGTTTGAATCGTAAACAAACTGAGAGGAATATTCTTGTTGATTTGATCATCTATCCATATCACTAAAAGCTTCTCCATTTCATGAATTGGCCCTTCTCTTTTTTTTCTTTAAAATTGTACATTTCATATTAACAGCCTCTTTAGCTGCCTCCATTATTCTTGATGTATCTTTTATAATTGTTGAAACAGCTGAATGCGATAGTTTTCCTTCAAGTGCTTTTTCACCGACTTTCTTTCCTTTGTCATATGCTTTAATCACCTTCATTTTAGCATCTAAACTTAAAGCTTTCATCACCTTCTTTTTTATGTTGGAATTTTCATCAGTAGTATTACTTCTCGTACTGGACATGATAGGGTTACAACGAGATACAAAAATTTCAACGAGAGAAACGAACACTTCGACTGCTCATTAGCAACTAACCTGCCAAAGGCTGTGATAAGTTAGAAGTGGGTGAAACATAGCAGCCGCTGTTGCGTATTGGTGATAGGCTTCGCTTGTCGACTAATGGCGATACTGCAATGCGCATACAAAAGTTATGTGATATATGTATGTCTAAGCTGGCGGCAAAGTTATATTAGAGAATTTTTAATAATAATTTTGGCCATCGTAAGTACGAATCGTCGTACGTCGAGTCGTCGTACGTCGAGGACTACCTGTATATATATATATATATCCACCCCTATATATATGTATTTCCCCCCACCCCTATGCATATATATATATACGGGTGGGGGGAACATTCAGTTTTCTATTCTATTTAGCAATGCTGATGTCTTGAATAATATACTGAAACGTCACCCTATGATATATTCCTGTTGTAAAAAAAGTGCATAAAAATATCAAGCAGCTTAGGAATGACAGGGAACATGAATTGCGTTATTTTGGGGTTGCTCTCAAAGGAGAAGTGTACAGTTGATGAGTCCCGACCTAAGAGATGCAAAGGGCCTGAGGAGACGGAGAAGGGGGGGGTGCCTAGTATAATCAAAGGAACACGCTATTATCCATGTCTTAAGGCCATTTTCTTTTCTAAGAATGTCTTTTGTTTATTAACACTCAGTATACATTTAACGCAATAACAGGATACATAGTATTCGATCATTATCGGAATTATCCACACTTTCGGGAATTCTACATTAGATTTTGTGTGTGTGTGTGTGTGTGTGTGTGTGTGTGTGTGTGTGTGTGTGTGTGTGTGTGTGTGTGTGGTTGGCATTTTTCTCCCAATAGTATCCCTACCAGGAGGTTATTTATTCCTACATGCTCCATTGCATGTGTGTTTGTGTGTGTTATGATCCATCGAGTCGTTTCCGACTCCTGGCGACCTGCGAACATACACTCTCCATTCCGATCTATCCCTGACCATGTCTTTCAAAACCTCCAAGAGCACTCCAGTTGCTTCTTTAACTCCATCCACCCATCTAATTCTTGGTCTTCCTCTTCTCCTACTTCCATCAACTTTAGCAAGCATCATCATCATCTTCTCCAGACTGTCATTGGCCCGCTTAATATGTCCGAAGTATGACAATATTTGCTTGATGGTCATAGCGTCGAGGGAGCAATCTGACTTTATTCTTTATACTTTATTCTATCACTGATTTATTGGTTTGCTTTGCAGTTCATGGTATTCTTAGTAAGCGTCTCCAAACCCATAATTCAAATGCATCTATCTTCCTTCTTTCACTCTTTCTCAGGGTACAACTTTCACAACAGCACCACAGGGAATACCATTGCTTTCACGATTCTGATTTTTGTTTTGAGGCTAATATCTTTATCTTTAAAGATCTTGCTTAAATTTGTCATTGCTTTTTTTCCGAGTAATAATCTTCTTCTAACTTCTTCAGTACAATAACCATAGTTATCAATTCAGAATCCTAGGTACACAAAATTGTTAACTGCTTCCATTTTCTCCTCATCTGCTTCAAAATCATTAAGTTCATATGTTGCAACTTTTGTCGTTTGGGCATTACGTTTAAGACCATATTTAGCACTTTCTTCTTTAACTTTCATAATAAATTCCTTCAAACCTTCTTTGCATTCTGCTAGCAAGTTGGGATCACCTGCATACTTCAAATTATTAATATTTTTTCCACCAATTTTAATTCCAACTGGAGACTCCTCCTGCCCTGCAATTCTTAAAATGTATTCGCTGTACAAGTTAAACAGGTAGGGAGATAAAATACAACCTTGTCGCACCCCTTTACCTATTATGAAATTCTCAGTTTCTCCAAGATCTGTTCGGACAGTAGCTTCTTGTTCATAATAAAGATTCCTCAGAAGGATAATGAAATGCTCTGGGACCCCCATTGTTCTTAACGCATTCCACAGCTTCACATAATCTTCAGAGTCAAAAGCCTTGCTATAGTCAAGGAAACAAAGGTAGATATTCTTTTGATATTCCTGAGCTCTTTCTATTATTCATCTCACATTGGCGATTAGATCTCTTGTTCCTCTGCCTTTTAGAAATCCTTCCTATTCCTCTGGCATTTCTCTCTTCATCAATGGTTCCAGTCTTTTCTGAATGATCTTAAGTAAGACTTTACTTGCATGAGAAATCAGTGCTATAGTTCTGTAATTTTCGCACTCTCCTGCTTCGCCTTTCTTCAATAAAGGTATATAAACTGATTTTTACCATTCCATAGGCCATGTAGTTGTGATCCAGATTCGATGACATAGAGCTGTTTTAACTGCCTCTTCTCCCAGGGCTTCGAGCAGTTCAATAGGTATTCCTTCTCCTCCTGGTGCTTTCTTACTAGATAGCTGTTGCAGTGCCCATCTCACTTCACTTTCCAGTGCTAATGGTTCCTGTGTATAATCCTTCTCTTAAAATTTCTCAGTAATTTTGGAGTCCTTTCTGTAAAGGGCTTCTGTATACTCTTTCCATCTTTCTTTGATGTCTGCAGCTTCTGTAAGATAATCTTTGTGTTTAGTTTTCAATATTATCACCTTGGCATTAAACTTCCCTGTTAGTTCTCTGATCTTTTTGAAAAGATCTTTTGTTTTTTCTTTCTTGTTTTGGTCTTCAATTTGGCATTCCTGGTTAAAGATTTTTCCTTGTCTCTTCTGGCTTGTCGTTGAAACTCTGCATTTAAATGCCGTACTTCCTGCAAATTTCCTGTGGCCTTCATTTTCCTCCTTTCCTGAGCAGTTTTGATGGCATCTTCTGACAGCCCTTTAGAATTCTTCTTCTTACAAACTGTTGGAATATTCTGCTTTGCTTTTGTTTTAATTATATCTTTAATCTCTTCACGTAATTCATTTGGTTCTGTTTCACACAAATTGAGTGTGCTGAATCTGTTCTGTATGCTAATATTGTATTCAGCTGGTCTGTTTCCCAGATCATATCTGATAGACATTTGTGATGTTTTCAGTTTCCGTAGTTTCACATGTATTGTAACCACTAATAACTCATGGTCTGTTTCACAGTCTGCACCTGGAAAAGTCTTGACAGGCTGAATTGCACTTCTCCATCTTCTTTGTCCAAGTATATATTCAATTTGATTTCTGTGTTGTCCTTCAGGTGATACCCATGTGTACAATCTTCTTTTGTGCTTTTTAAAACAGGTGTTAGCAACAAACAAAGAATTCTCTGCACAAAACTCAACTAGTTTCTTCCCTGCAGTGTTAGGAATACCTAAACCAAAACGACCTGTAATTCCTTGTTCCTCAGTCTCTCCCACTTTTACATTCCAATCTCCAATAAGTAGCCATAAATCTCGCTTTGGTGCTGCATGCATAAACCTGAATGACGGTCATATTCATTGGATGTCCACTCATTCTGAGAGAGATGATTCTGTCACTCACTGGATTATAACCCAATTATAACCTAGCTAAATTTTTCCTGAGTAAGAAAGATAATCTGTTTTTTCTACTTGACTCATGTCCTGAGTAATACACCATATAGTCCCATAACTGAAAATGGCTCATTCCTGTCCATCTAAGTTTACTTATTTCCAATATATCCAGCTTCTTGCGCTCCAGTTCCATCTTTATTATTTCCAGCTTACCTTAGTTCATACTTCTAACAATCCAAGTTCCAATCCTGTATTTTTTTTTTGAAACAAGGAGCCTCCCTTTTCCAACCAGTAACATCCGTGACCAAGCTTCCTTCTGGGTTTGACCTGGACACATCATAAAAACTAGTTCTACTTGTGGAAGCCCTCTGTTCTTCTCCAGTTGCATGTTGGGTGCCTTCAGGTCCGGGGGTCTTACCATCCAGCACCATATCGTACTTTCTAATTTTTGGCATGGTCATGCAATGTTCTTGGCAAGGTACAGAGCTGGTTTGCGATTGCCTTCCTCTGGAATATTTTTCGACTTTTCAGTCTAGATCCGCACTGTTCCGTGAAAACGGGGGTACCTCTGGAAGGATGTGACTCTTCACCACGCAGTGCGCGGTCTTGGTAAATAAGAGGCTAGGTTTGTTTCTGTAATAGAAATGTATTGTGCATATCTTTACCCTAGAATAATTCCCTGTAAAGAAAATAATCCCTTGCGCTCCATTGCATACAATGCTTAAATGCTTATATTACATATAGCTTACAAGTACTGATTAACATTTATTTTTGTATCAGTATTGATATTTACCTTTATATTTTTGTATAACCATATATTAACACCATATAATTCACGCAACATAAGTACTTGATGTTAGATTACAAGCACTAGAAGATGATCTTATTGGCAAATTTAATTAATTCTGAATAATGCTTTTCGATAAGTCTCTGTTTTGATAGTGGCCACTTGTCTCCTGTAGTAATGACATGTTGTATTAGGTGCAACCGGATGGAGTCCAGTAGCTGACAGTCGTAGAATATGTTGTCAACAGTCTGTTTAAGGTGTGGACTAAAAGTGCATGATGACGATTCCAGGATATGGAGTCTGTATAAGTAGTGTCTAAGTTTTCCATATCCCGTTAGTAGCGTGGTTAAACCTGAAGAAATGGCATGTCTTTTCAGCCGGAGTCTGCTTCTGATGCTTGGCAAGAATTCTTTTGATGTTGATCCGTATTTTGAGCCTTCCATTCTTCTTCCCACATGTCCAGACTTTTCTCTTCTGCAAGTGTTTATGTAGCAGATTTTGAGTACTTTTGGTAAGTTGTTTCCAGCCGTTCGTTTCTAGCTGCTTCTTTAGCCAGCTGATCCGCTCTCTCGTTTCCTGCTATCCCAGTCAATGCGTTCACCCGGCAAAACTTGATTTCCCATCACTCTAGAGTGAGATTCCGAACCAGCTTTCTTGTCTGTTCTATTACTGCTATGGTTGTTCTGATTTTTTATGCCGTCTATGGTGCTTCTACTGTCACTGTGAATTGTTGCTCTGTCTTTTGTTGAGAGGTGTTGAGTTCTAATTTCCGGATATATGTAAGTGACCGAACTATAGCAAGCTGTTCTGTTTGGTTGTTGGAAAAGAGAGGATGCAGTCTAGTGCAGCGTTCTAGTGTAATAGCCTGTCTGTTTATGCAATGAAAGAACAACCAACGTTCCCTCCGGTTTTGCTTCCGTCAGTGTATATACGGAAATCGTAGCTTTCAGAACTTCCTTCTCCTTAATATATCTTCTCTTTGCTGTTTGAGGCCACCTACTGTAGTGAAGCGGACTTTCGTAACAATTTGGATGGATGTAGAAAGTAATGGAGTAAAAACCAGGTTTAAAAATTGCTTGGTATTTTTAACAATTTGGATGGATATTTTAACTTTCATTATATCTTCCGGAAGTGACGTCATATAAAAGAGATACTTCTTGCATTTTTAGGCAGATCGGTGTTAGAGATGCAATAAGATTTTGTCAGTTTATCTTTGATTTCAGTGAATGTTTCCAGGCAGGTGCAGCATAAGATATCACTGGTGGTATAGCTCCAATATATATTGTTTTCAGTGCTCGTTGGCCTAATCCCCACTTATTCCTTGCCGACTTAGCTAGAAGGTTTGCTACTTGTAAGCTTTTTTCAGCAACATATGAGCTATGCTTATTGAAGGTGAATTTTTCGTCTATTGTTACTCCAAGGTATTTTAGCTCACTGGCTACCTCGAGAACTTCTCCGTTTAGGAAGACCATTACAGGTTGTTTTGAGTTTTTGCTTGAAATATGGAGCACATTAGACTTCATGCTATTGAAGGTAACTTTCTTCTCGCGTGCCCACTCTGCAATTTTAAAGTTTTTCGTTGGCTGTTACTTCTAACTGTAAGCCATCGTGTCCTCGACATTATCATCGCATTACTGGCGAAAACTATCAATTTTCTTTCAGTAGGGAAAGGAAGCCTTAATAGCGAGTCGTACTGGATGTTCCAGAAGCCTGGCCCACAGCAGGAACCTTACGGGCAGCCTCGTTTGACTTTTTTCGTTACAGTTGTGCTTTTGTAGTGTCACTGTTGCTCTTCTGTCTAAAAAATAATTTTTTGTAAGGTAGAGTAAGTTTTCTGGGCATTTTAAATCTGTTAATTGATTGATTATGGCTGGCACAGCATCGAAGGCTCCTTGTACATCGAGTCAGCTCAGCAGTACATCTTTTTTTTTTTTTTTTTGCTGTAGACTGTCTTCTGGGCTAAATGGCCTCGTCTACTCCCCGGAATAAAAAGGCGTTTGCTGATTTTTTTTTTTTTTTTTGACTGTCTTCTGTGAACCTTTTAGCCTCCATAACTGTGTCTATTGTGCTGGACTAAGGTCTAAATGAATACTGATTGCTACGTAACAGGTCTCTTGAGCAGATATAATGCATTATTCCGTTTATTTGAAGTTTTTCTAGTACCTTATCAGCAAGTTTTATGAGACTGACTGGTTTGTATTTGCTAATTTTGTCGGATGATATTTCTTTTCCTGGTTTGATTATGGGTATAATTTTTGAGTGTTTCCATATTGAAGGAATCGTCCTCTTTTTAGGCATTCGTTGTAAACTGTTGTTATAAATTTGGGGAATTCGAAAAACGCTCGATTTCAATTGCTGCAAATAAGTCGTTTTCAGGAGTGTTTTTTGCCTGTTTTCCTTCTGTCTATAAGTTTGTGGATTTCTTCATCTGTTGATTCATCATCATCGGGAATAAATTTTTTTATCATAATAGCTGCAGTTTCTGCTAAGTTTTTAGTGTAGGTGCCGTCCGTTTTCTTCATAGTTGATGATGTAGGTGTTTTTTCCTTTTCTTGCTTACTGATAATTTATATTTGCAAATCCAAGGATTCTGTACGGTTAAAATACAGAATTTTTTCCATGATTCCGTTTTCGCGTTTGTGCTTTTGGACTGATAGCTGTATTGTATAGTCATCTGAGTGCATTAACACGTTTTCTTAGGACTGTTAGTTTATCGTTCCATCAAGGTACTGATTTTCTTCCATCGATGTTAGCTTCTTGGTTGTTCTGAGTGTTTAGTCGCCGGATTTTATCATACCTGATGAAAGTGAAGAAGCAAGGAATATCGGTTTGTACTGATGCCAAGATGGCTAGGTTTTTGTCTAAGCTGAGCCGCTGTTCGCATTAAATTGATGTTCCGAGATTAGGAGTGAAAATTCTCTTTTTAATTCTTTTATAAATATCTCTAGATTGTTGGTTTTATTGGTGAAGTACTTAATTTTAAAGCGATTGTTTGTGGTGTGTATTCTCTTTAAGTTCTTGTTACTGATAATGAAACTTAAAATGCGATGATCAGAACAGCTTTCTCTTCTTCGCATTTCCATTTAGAAGCCCGGGGTAAAATAGGGTTGTTTGCCATAGTAATATTTTCAAATAGTGGTATTTCCAAATGATGGCGTGTTACAGTCGTCGTTTAGTATGTGTAGGGAATTTGATGCTATGAACTCTTCCAAAAATTTACCTGTATTGTTTGTGCTTTTGTTAACCATAAAAGAGGATGGGCATTGCTGTCTATTCCAAGAATTTGGCCGTGGTTGGGGTAAAATCCACGATGTTGCCCATTTTTTCTAAGTCGTGTTTTATGTCAGTGTGTTAGTCGAGATACATACTCACAGCAAAAGTTTAATTCCTCTGTACATAATTTCAATTAGTACCGAGTCCTTGTTGCTGTACTGAGAAATTAATATTGTCTCAACTTAAGGGTTGACCACGAGTATTGCAGCTCTCTTTCTTTCAGATCCTTTGGAAAATATTTTAAATTACTTGGAAAGCCGCATATTTTGTTGTTGATGTTGTAGGGTTCTTGTATTAATGCTAGTCCAATATTTTTTTTTCCTATTTTTGAGTTCCGTTTAGTTCTTTACAGTCTATATGGAGTGCTGAAGATTTATTTGAAGGTATGCCAGGGATATAGTGCTGTTTCTGCTAGCTCTATAATTGTTTTCCATAATCTGTCTTTTGAATTTTGAGCTGCCTATAGTAGTATGTTGGGCAGTCTTTGTTTCGTGCCACGTGTTTGCAGTCATTTTTGGTTCTGGCATGCTTGTTGTGATTTTGGCAATTTATGCAATTCATCTCGGACTTATTTCATGGGCACTCACTAAACTCATGTTCTTTCGAGCATAATGGATAGGTGTTTTTCCCCCTGCAGTCTCATGTGTGATGGTGAAATTTATTATGAAAATGCTGTGGAGAATGACAAATTCTCCACAGCATTTTCACACTGTTTTTAGCAATTTGGTCCTCACCGTTGGATCGACTTCAATAATTAAGTTTCACTTGTTCGTCTTTTTGTCACGATGAATTTTTTGTCAGCTTTGTATCGGTTGTGAAGAGTTCTTCATTCTTCATTACGATTGAGTTAATTATATTGTTCATGTCAATTTCACTGGGAATGTCATATATAATTAGCTTGGAAGATATTTCCTACTGGGATTTGCTACTAACGTGTCTTTGTATTCTTTCGCGATTTCGTTATGTAGCAAGTATATGTCAGTCTTTTCTTTGGATTCAATTAAAACTCCTCCGTTATTAATACTTTTCATTTTTGTGATTCTGATTTTGATTTTCCTTGGGTCTATTTTTTCTTTGATGATATGTTTAGTTTCCTCGCTGTTTAATTGATTTCACTATTAGTTTATAGCATGGATTGTTTTCAGATTCTTCTTTGTTTTAGCATTGTTTTTAACGAGATGCGAGTATAGCTGAGTAGGCTGAGCTAAGTAAACCTGTTCCTGGTTGCTTGAAAGAGTCTGTAGTTCTATTGACAGTTTAGTTTCGTTCTTCATTTTATTGAAAACCTTGATGAATATGCTCACTGTAGTTAGTATTTTCTTTTTTAATTTGTTCCTAAAATTGTCGCTTACTTCGGCAAACCCACAAATCTATGGCTTTTTGGAACTCTAATTCGTCCCGTGCCGCCATCTTAATATTACCTAAAGATGTGGTTTTATAACTTTCCTATTGAACTGCCACGTTTTATAAGGTACAGAGTTTAAGATAGTGTGCTTATAGTTTTCCTGCTTATTTCTAAAAGTGAATCTTCCATTGAGTTAGGCTTCAGAGGGTTTTTTTATTGTGACCTTTGTACCTCCCAGTGGCAGCAGTTGGGAGAGGGGAAGGTGTTAGCCCTTGCTGTAGCAGTTAATCCTATTATGTCCTGCGAGTTGTTTTTTAGGTTGCCGATAGTCTAACCAGCAGTATCCAGTCCATAAAGACAGAATTAAGTTTCCTTCATACGTGCTTAGAAATATGAAATTATAGAGTAAATTATTCACTGTTAGATAGATCATTGTACACGCTATCAGTCGATACTAGATATATCCAGTTTTTCTATTCGATACCGTGCAAAATCAAGGTAAAAGCGGGAGCGATTTGAGGTACATCTGTTCACGTCCGAGTATACTTTGTGTCTTGTCTGTGTATGTGTGTTTGTGTGTGTGTCTGTGTGTCAGCGGCTCTTCTGTCTTATAAATAATAATAGAAGATATCTTACATATGCTAGTATTTTGCTGTAAATTATCAGCTTCTTATAATACACAGAGGTATTCATTATTTTATTCAGGAATTGATACATTTTTGCGATTTCAATTGATTCCGAAGACTACAATAAAAATATCCTTATACCATTAAAAACTCTTTTCAACATCAACAGTTGCTATATTGCGCAAACAAAAAAAAAACAAGTGGCTTACTTTATCAATAAATACAGTAAATCGACATTTGTGTTCTATATTTTGGAACAATTAGTGTAATTAGAGACAGCTGGAACAATCCACTTAATGGAAAACCCTCTGCTCCCACAGACTATGCTGCATGCATGCAAACAGAACAGACTGAGTTCCAATAAACATAGTAGCTAGCTAAAGTAATATTATGTAACAGCTGCTTTCAAATTTTCAGTTCCAGAAATATGTGTAGCAGCTGTTTATTATAATCATTGGATATAGAAAGTACTCAGTTTATGAACAGCAAAATGAATTTTTATATAACTTGAAATCAGTTTGAATTCTATTTCAGATATTCGATATCATCCATACAATTAAATACTAATAGCGTTTAAGTGTCTGGATGGAACTAAAGATTTGCAAAAATGTGACTGCTGGAAGCGTAACCCACATACATACGCTAAACGCTAATACTACTAGTGAGAGAATAAGGGAACATAGATCGCCAGGTGAACGTGACGTACTAATATATATGAAATATATATTACTTTAAATATGAAAAGCATTTATTCTAGTTAACGATTCCTCTAATTGTTTCTGGTTTCACGTGATTCCTAATGGTAAACGAAAGAAAGCTGGCAGTTTATGACCATTTTTATTGCATGCATCTTCACCAAATCTACCTATGTCTGTTTTGTATTTCCTGCTTCCTATTCCTATATTTAAGTCCCCTGCTTGTACTAAATAGTCTCTTTTATTTGTTTTATCAATTATTTTCTGAAGCTCTTCGATTAATGTTTCACTGTCTTTTTCATTTCCTTCTTCTGGCGCATATACCCCGATTATTGTGTGACCTTCTAATGCTTTGAGTCTAATTTCTTTTTCCATTTCATTCCAGTAATTTTGATATAAAATATTCTTTTCATACATTTCTATCATTATCATTATACCTACCTTTGCTCTTTCTTCTCTTTTTTATTCCGCTATACATATGTCTATGAAAATACTAGACATGGTGGTTGGCAGTAGATAGCGTTGGTGCAGTTTCATTTCGCTGTAGTTGGTGGATTGAGTGATGGGTGGAGAAGGAGAGAAGTAGACTAGGTGTCCTCCCTCGATCAGTCTTTGAACTCCTTGGAGGTGTCAAGTAATAAATAATAACATATATATATATATATATAGTTAGTGGTTTGTTTCGTACCTGCTTTCTTTTTCTTTGTTATTGTTACTACACATATTTTACATTAACTCTTTATTAACACACGTATATTAACTGCCTCTTCTTTATGTACGATGCTCCTTACATTTCAAGTTATGATTTTCATTATATGTTCCTTCTTCCAGTTTCGTTTACCTTTTTCCTGAATTATGGTGTTGCCCCTGAAAGTTTCTGTAGCTTTACTTTGGCTGAAACTTGAAAGTATATGAAATTCCCCTAGGAGAGATTACTAGCTTTTTCTGAAAAAGTCTAATAATAGGGTTGCAACCTAATTCTCCTGGACAGGCAGTTCTAACAACAATTGCCCTGTTAGGGTTATACCTCCCATATCCCATCGCCAGTGTCTAGTTTGTACTTTTAGAACATTATGGACCACAAGAAGGTGAAGTTGCCGTTTGAATGGGTGACGTTATACATTGCGCTTCACCACACTTTACAGCCCTATGAATGTATATATATATATATATATATACGTTAAAGATACCAAGCAATTTTAAACCTGGTTTTACTCCATTTCCCAAGTAAGCAAACAGACTAAAAGTCAAGTTTGCGCCTGCAATTGATGCAAGTCTAACTGATCCCACAGGTAGTGCAGGACCAGGGCAACTCGTGGCAAAGGTGGAACAAGCTCCGATCACTAATCTTAATATTTACCCTTAATGCCAAAACACATCTCCAAGAAGGGGATGTATGATGTTTTGTATTAAAGGCAAGGGGCCACTACCCAGACCGGTTTCGACCTTTATTGAGGTCTCGTCAGTGGGAGCTAGGCTTAGAAATACCAAGATTTAGTAATACCGAGCTTGTAAGTATTTCGCCAAAACAAGTTACCATAAGGTGTTTTAACCTTATTAAATAAAAATCTCTGGAGGAGATACATACTTTCTACATATATATACGTATATATATATATATATATATATATATATACAGGGTGTTCGGGATAAATTTGACATATTTATAATTAATTATATTTTTCCGTAAGTTACATGTATTAACACACACTTCTCTTCATTTAAAAGTTTGGACCCTTCTTCATTCATATACAAGATGTCAGAAAGGATGGATAGCTGGAACCCACCTGAATCATGGAAGAGAATAACTTGTATCATGATGATTCGTGCCCGCCATCAAAATAAGGATATTACGACTGCTGCCCAATGCTCCCTGAATACAGTAAAAACAGTCAGGCATGAACTAGAGACTTGCAATGGTGACTACGAGGATGTAGCAAGAAGAAAGATCCCTAGCAGACGATCTGATTGCGTTCATACAGCAGAATTCCTCGCAAATCTGCAGGAACAGGTGTTGAAGAACCCTGGCATTGGAATTCGGGCTTTGTTCGTGGAGTTGCTAACTGTAGTCAAGCCCTGGATAACAAGGGTAGCCAATGGTAGGCCGTATGTATGGCAGCAGGATTCGGCCCCTTGCCACACCTCTGGGAAAAGTCAAAAATGGTTGTCTGAAAATTTCTACGACTTCACCAGTCCAAATGTTTGGCCTCCAAACTCCCCAGACCTTAACCCCATGGATTATTTTGTATGGGGCGCAGTTGAAAAAGACACCAATCGCACTTCCAGTAATACAAAAGCCCAGTTAATGGATAAAATTAAAACAGTTTTTGCGGCCCTTCCCAGGGAGACTGTAGCATCAGCTTGTTCGAGGTTCCGAAGCAGAATTGAAGCTGTGATCGATGCTAATTGTGGTTATTTTGAGTAAATCTTGTTGATAGTATTGTAATTAACTCTGCCTGTAATGTTTTTTTGTCAATTCATTAAATTTAATAGATACAAAGAAGATTTTCTTTTTCCTTACGAAACTGTCAAATTTATCCCGAACACCCTGTATATATATATTTATTTATTTATTTATTTATTTATTCACAAGCAGTATATGCAAGCCGCTGCGAACTCCATTAGTGTTTATCTAGATAAAAAAAATCAATGTTTCAGTATCATTTATGAATTCTAGAAATAGCCTTAACCCTGTCTCTCTTAAAGCCTTGCTTCAGACCTTTGATTTCTGCGTTAAGAGAGTTAAAGAATCTTGTGAGAGGAATGTGAAATGTCATATTCCACATATGGAATGTGAAATATCACTCCAGGACACAATTTCCTGAGGTATCTGGAAAATTAGACCATCTTGCTTGAGGGTATGATGCAAGTCAATAGGGTCAGTTAACTGCAGTGCGATTAAATATGAAGATATTCTTTAGTATATCAATCTGTTGTGTAGATTGTGCAATTCGCCAAGGATATTTTTGTAGTCCCCCCTCAAATACAAATTCCACAATGCATTCTTCAGTATATTAGTGTTGTATCGATTTCTCTCAATATTACGTATTTTATAGTCTAACATATCAATACAAGTAAGACCCCCTTTTTAGATATCACGTGGTACCTCTCTATAATAAAGGAATTGAATCAGAGTCTAGCCAATACCACTGTATCACAGTATCCGAGGCCAACCTCTAGTAAAGTTCTAAGCAATTTATATCAATTGCTGCGCCACTTAGGGCCCTTAGATTAAACAAACTACATTAATCAAGAAGTGACCTCTAGAATGTGCTCAAGTGATACCTTAAATTTTGCAGATGTGGCCAAAACTCTTACTCCCTAATTTCCTACTGAGGTTGTTCATGTAAATTTTTAGCAAGAGGTGCATCAGATTCCAAATTACAGACAATCTTGATTGCATTCAAAAGCAAAGGTTTATTGAACACTATATAAATATACAGAATATCATATTACAATTCTCACTCTAAGAAGGTTAATTGCGATTAGGTTAAACATAGAATACTCTAACTGGACACAATTACTCAAGCTGCTTATTCTATGTTATCAAGTCAATCAATCAATAAGTACTCTAGCTAGGTACGATACCTATAGCAATGATTAGTCTAAATTAGTCACAATCAGACCACTCTAGACAGCACTAATGTCATTTATAATTCAATACTAAAATCGATCTTCACTCTGAATTATCTTAACATTCTTTAAGCACATACAATAACTCATTTCCGCAAAGAAGCTATAATGTTATGACATACAACTTTAGATCACCACAGTTTAGTCTTTATGATACTACTATAGTTCTTTCTTCTGAATCACTTCACAACATAAATTCTTTTCAACCATAGTTAGCAAAATAGTAAATTCTACTTATCTATACTCGAAGTTCATCGCACTTGCTGATCCGTTGGAAATTGCTTCTCCTCAATTGAATGTTCCTTTGATTCCCTCAACAGGATTTAAGGCACATGGCTCTCTGAGCTATCGATGAGTCTTCACCATCTACGCATGACGAGTTCGTAACACTTTCTTCTAGGGACGGCTGGGTCTATTCTAGCTCCTCGGGACTACGGATCTAGAATTTCCGTCGATGTATTCATCAAGCGCTCCGAAGGGAAGCGTTGTCACCACTGTCCAGCTCACGACACCCGAGAGACCATCACGAGGAGATCCGGAAAAGAAAAAGCCTTATTAGGGGGGATTCTTGATCCTTTTATTTCACCTTTCATCTGGGCAATTCCCGTACTCTACGATGTCCAGCTAGCGCTTCGAACATTTTGTCACGTGGGTCAACATCACAGCGACAACCTTCTCCGTTACCCATCTTGCACGCCGAAGGTACGCGATCGCGCGGGGATAACGCTCCCTTCGCATTACTACTTCGTGAACTTTGGATTTACATTCGACTCAGAATTTTATGCAAGTCATGTAACAACTCTAAATATTTATAGCTTTAACAAATATTGAATATTTACACATCGCACTGTTAATTACTCAAGCAAGTGAGTGATCTTCACATGAATTATTTGATAAACTACTCCGTTCTCTAAGTTTAGAACATTTGATATATTCACAAGGTTGTATTATAACACACTTAGAGTCAAACATATGTATTTATTCTCTTCTCATTGGGTCATCAAAAAATCAGCTAACGCCTTTTTATTCCCGTATATACGGGAGTAGGCGAGGCCATTTAGCCCTATCTAACTTTTGGAGACTGAGTGGGCAGTCTCATTGGGTCTTGTTTGTTAAACTATGAAGAGATTAGAATTCCTAAATTCTCAATCTATCACAATTTAACTCTAGTGTACAATGTAGTCTGTAAAAATGTAACATACTATGCATTTAATATTATGCCTTCTATACAATATGTATCATAATTTGATTGTAGCAGATTGGATATGGGTGTTCCATTTTAGATTATGACCCAACTGTATGCCCAGATACTGGTAGCTGTAGACCCAGTGGAGTAGCTTGGGGGTGCGGAGGGGGCAGTCTGCCCCCGGCGGCACTTTGAACGTTTTTGAACTTTTGCAGTTAATTCTAAAATACAATCTCGAGAACTCATTTCCAAATATTGTAATACTACTGCGAATTTTCCTCACAGAAATGCAAGAAAAATAACATTTTAGAATGTTGAAATTAAAGTTTTAGTTCAAAAATAAACATAGCGTTTTAATTTATTTCCCTATATGTCATTTTGACTTTTTGTAGTATTTTTGGTGTGTATTGAGAGGGACGGTAAACTCAGGATTCCCCCCCCCCCCCCCCCCCAGGGCGGCAACAGCTCTAGCTACGCCATTGTGTAGACCCATTGAGTAGCTTCGCAAATGCAGTTACTTCTAGGGTCGCAGGAAATATTTAATTGTCAAGACTGACTCTCTTCTCTCCAATTCATATAGGATAAGTTTAGTTTTCTGAATGCTCATTTTGATTTCGTTTTTACTGAACCATTCATGCGGCTTAATAAATCAGATTCCTCATTACGCTTTAAGGTTCGCAAGTCGCTTGATGAGAAAACTATTGCCCTATTATCACTATAGTTGGTTAGTTCTCCTTTCGATTCCATTCAACAGAGGTTGTTATATAGATAATAAAAAAAACGTCAAGGCTCCTTACTTTTATCTAGAACTGAGACTTGGGGAACACAAGTTTTGATGAGTGGGTATTCATTCAATCTGCCATTTTTTTGAACTGCTCGCCATCGGTTTTCTAAATAAGATTGAAACCATAGTTGGTGGAAATTCTCAAAAAGAATTTTTCTTTCGAAACTAATTTGACTTAAAAGTAATCTAATCAGGAATAATCAGTTTTATTTTCAAGAAACAAAATCTGCGAGACAAATAAATCATTTGAATAGATAAATTCAGCTTACGTTACTGGGAGTATTTAATAAAAATTTAATGGCAGCTTGGTTGGCCGAGTAATCAGAGTATCTGCTCTCCATCTAAGAGGCTCCGTGTTCAAATCCCGCCTTGGCCATGGACCTTTGTGACTGTCTGTGAAAATACTAGTGGATGATCGGTGGTAGATGTCCTTGGTGTTGTTGATGATGATGATAATAGTTGAGGTTCGTTGTAGTTGGTGGATTGAGTGATGGAGACAGAGTTGAAGAGTAGGTGCCCTCCCTTGATGAGTCTTTGGACTTCCTGGAGGTGTCAATTAATAATAACAATAATAATAAAACAGTTTTAAATCTGTCATGGCAACGTGTGTACCTTTTATGAGCTTACAAGAAAACAGAATAAAACCACAATATAACATTATGGTATCGGAATGGGAATAAGCCTTTTATCCTCCACTTGGAGGTCGGTAAAATCAAAGGGCAGGGCCCAATGTTTATTTCCTTCCAGAAAGGTTGCAGGTCAGAAATGAATTAAAAGCACATGTGTGTACAATATAATTACATTGTTTATATGAGGCGAACCACGGGAGGTGGTAGTGAAGTAAGTCAAGTGCGAAAAACAAATCGTTACATAATACATTATTAGTCTCTTAACTGGGAGTGTTAGAAGCACACATTTCAAAGCATGGAATGAGTAAAACTGTTCCAATATTTTCCAATATTAAGCTTTGAAATTTACCTGCTTGATGTGATGGGGAAATGTATTCTTGTAAAAGTCTGAATTTGATAAGTGGACTGTAATTAATATTGACACAACCTGTAGAAAAATTGCATCAATTGCCATCGATACATTTCTGATAGCTTGTGTTTCGCACTTAACGGTCGCGTTTGCCAAAATTCACAGTGTTTATTTCACAAAAGGATAACTGGTTATGTGAAATTTTGTTAGTGTTGACTGCCATATGTCAGCACCTAATTAACGTTATTCACAACCTGGGAAATGTAATTTTTGAAATATAGGTATTATTTCGGAGAAAATTCCCATGTTACTCCTCTTAGAGACTATTATTATTATGGCCATTTTAGTATTATTATTAAGTGACACCTCCAGGGATTCCAGAGACTCATCGAGGGAAGTGCTCTTACTCTACAACTCTCTGTCTCCACCACTCAATCCACCAACTACAATGAACCGCAACTACACCAACCCCATCTACCTCTCACCACCACCACCAACAACAACACTAGTATATTCACAGACAATCACAAAATTCATTCCCAGGGCGGGACTCGAACCCACAGCATTTTGGCTGGGGAGGGGATATACTAACCACTCGGCCAACCAGGCTGGCCTTTTACTCAAGAATTCTTAGGGCATTACAGATGTATTTTTGAGCCAAATATATGCAGAATAATTGCGAAAGAAAATTCACACATACCTTTTCTTGGATGTTGATGGCTGTCTTCTTTCTGCGATGTGCATACTTCTGCTGTTAGGGTGTTAAGTGGGAAGGGAGTTTTGGAAAAAGTGGGGGGTTGAGGAAATGTGGGAGAATTAATTTGAAAAAAAATATTTTTTTATATAATATATAATATTATTATTAAAGGTAGGCGAAGCACTTTTTTTAGAGGGAGAAGGGATGGAAAAGGGGGCTGGAAATATAATTTTTTTTGAGCAAGGGGAAAGGCTTATGGATAAGGGGGCCTGGGAGAAGGTCAAGAAGGTGCAAGCCATTTTGACCGTTTGTCGTTGTCAGAACTCATGGGAGTGGCGGTTGCTATGTCATGTCAGCTTGGTGTTTCTGTTTTTGAGGTGCCTGTGTTATGACGTATTGGTCAGAGTTGTGACCTAAGAAATATTATAAACGTAGTCTACAAATTTCTTGCCAAAAAGACTGTGATATCACCTACATAGGTTCTACTATCAGGTCTTTATGGGCAAGACTACAAGAACACTTTCGTGACTGTAACTTCCCTATTCCAGAACATCTAAATACCAAAAAATGCAACATCAAAAAGAATAATAGAATACAGGGCACAGGGAAAACAGAATTACTTGAACAAAAATATACCCCACAAATCGACAAGGCCATAATAATACAGACACGACAACGAAACAATGCTTAGAATATCGGAAACGATAACCATAAAATGTGACGACCCTATATAATCTCCGAGTGTTGGAAGCTCCATAACGTAAACATTAGGTCACAACTCCGACCAATAGGCGATAAAACAAGCAAGACAGAAACACCTAGCCGATATGACATGGCACAAACTTCCCCAATGAGTTCTGATGACGACAAACGGACTAAATTGCTCGCACCCTGTTAACCCTCTCCCTTCCCCTTTCCCATAAACTGTTTCCCTTCCTCGAAAAGATTTCTATTTCCATCCCCTTTTTTATCTCTTTCCCCCCAAAAAGCACTCCTCCCACCCTAATAATAATAATAATAATAATAATAATATATATATATATATATATATATATATATATATATATATATATATATATATATATATATATATATATGGAAAAGCTTTAATGACTGTTACCGAGAGATAAAAAGATGACAAGATATATTTATAAGAATGCAACTGTCATCTTAAACAAGTCTGATTACCCTAATAAAATCTTGGAACTTTTAAATAGTGATACTTACTCAGAAATTGCTAGTGACCCTACGATGGAACTACACAATAGAACTAATAATTTATTAAGAACCACCTTAAAGTTACAAAGAAACATTCGGCTTTCTCTTAGGTCACTTCATCCCTTAATACCTCGACTGTATGGTCTCCCCAAGATTCACAAAACTAACTGCCCACTCAGACCTATAGTTGAGGGCATACACTCTCCTACTTATAATCTCTCCAAATAACTCGCGAGTTTTCTAAGAAATCTTTCTGGAATTTCCTTTTCACATATTAAAAACTCTGCAGATTTTGTTTCTAAAATCAAAGACATTAAACTTAAAAAAACAGGTTTAATGGCCAGTTTTGATATTGTTTCTCTCTTTACAAATGTTCCTGCTCAAGAAGTCCTCGATCTTCTCGAGAACAAATTATCAAAAAAACTCTTTGCTCTTCTCTCCCATTGCATAAAGTCAGGATACTTCAAATATGATAATAAGATCTACTTACAAAACTCAGGTCTGGCTATGGGCAGCCCACTCTCTCCGATTCTCGCGGATATATTTCTCAACGATTTTGAAGAAAAAGCTATTAACTCCTTTCACTTTAAACTAAAAGTCTGGTATCTCTATATTGATGATAATTTCCTCATCTGGAAGACGGTGTCAATAACCTCTATTTATTTTTAGACCACTTAAACACGTGCCATGAAAAATCTCTCTCACCTTCGAACTGGAATCAGATGACCACCTTCCCTTTTTAGACCTCAAACTTACCATATGTGCTGAGAGCATTAAAATCTCAATTTTTAGAAAGCCTACTCATACTGACAGATACCTTCATGCTTCCTCCCATCACTATCCCCCACAAAAATGCGGTATTATTTCCATCTTAGCCCACCGAGCCAAATCATTACTTACAGAAGAAACAGAAATTGAAAATGAACTCCTTTTTCTTAAAAAAACTTTTATTAACAGGTTTCTCTCCAAAGAAAATAGACAAATTTCTTTCCCCCAGGCACTCAACTACTTCTGAAGATCCCTCTTCCCCAAGAGCCGTCATCTCCTTGCCTTACATCAGCTCTCTCTCACCAAAACTGGCTAAGATTCTCAAGAAATTTAACTTCAAAACTTGCTTCACTACGCTTCCAAAACGTCGTTCATTACTTAGCAAACATAAACAGAAACATCTTCCTACTCAGTTTCCAGGAGTGTACAAGATTTTGTGTGATTGTGGAAAGCCATACTATGGACAGACTGCCAAATCCATCCTTCTACGTTTGGATGAACACCGTAGAGACATCTCCTATAACAGGACTAGAGCTAGCGCTCTCTCTAGCCACGTTCTCTTTTCAGCTAACTTAGACGAAGGCCGCCAACACATTGTAAACTGGACTCAAACTTCTAACATCCATGTGTGCTACGATGAACTCGAAAGAAAGATTGTCGAATCCAGGGAAATTTCTCTCAATTCCTCTCATATCAACAACAGCTTGAGTTACAATCTCTCTGATGCACACGTTGCTTCTGTTCAGTACTGGCGACAGCGTATACGTTTGGTTGGAACTCATACTCGCATTTGTTTTTCAAACACGTTAGTGTCTTTTTATACTTGTTCTGTTATTACAATTTTAAGTCTCTGTAATTTTTTATATATTTCTTTGATTGTGATACCTGAGGATGTTGATCTATTCAACGAAACTAGTAAACTAGTAGTATCTTTTTAAATATATCTTTTCATCTTTTTATCTCTCGGTAACAGTCATTAAAACTTTTCCATAATATTCCAACCGAGTAAAAATGAATTCGCATATATATATATATACAGGGTGTTCGGGATAAATTTGACAGTTTCGTAAGGAAAAAGAAAATCTTCTTTGTATCTATTAAATTTAATGAATTGACAAAAAAAACATTACAGGCAGAGTTAATTACAATACTATCAACAAGATTTACTCAAAATAACCACCATTAGCATCGATCACAGCTTCAATTCTGCTTCGGAACCTCGAACAAGCTGATGCTACAGTCTCCCTGGGAAGGGCCGCAAAAACTGTTTTAATTTTATCCATTAACTGGGCTTTTGTATTACTGGAAGTGCGATTGGTGTCTTTTTCAACTGCGCCCCATACAAAATAATCCATGGGGTTAAGGTCTGGGGAGTTTGGAGGCCAAACATTTGGACTGGTGAAGTCGTAGAAATTTTCAGACAACCATTTTTGACTTTTCCCAGAGGTGTGGCAAGGGGCCGAATCCTGCTGCCATACATACGGCCTACCATTGGCTACCCTTGTTATCCAGGGCTTGACTACAGTTAGCAACTCCACGAACAAAGCCCGAATTCCAATGCCAGGGTTCTTCAACACCTGTTCCTGCAGATTTGCGAGGAATTCTGCTGTACGAACGCAATCAGATCGTCTGCTAGGGATCTTTCTTCTTGCTACATCCTCGTAGTCACCATTGCAAGTCTCTAGTTCATGCCTGATTGTTTTTACTGTATTCAGGGAGCATTGGGCAGCAGTCGTAATATCCTTATTTTGATGGCGGGCACGAATCATCATGATACAAGTTATTCTCTTCCATGATTCAGGTGGGTTCCAGCTATCCATCCTTTCTGACATCTTGTATATGAATGAAGAAGGGTCCAAACTTTTAAATGAAGAGAAGTGTGTGTTAATACTGTGTGTTAACTTACGGAAAAATATAATTAATTATAAATATGTCAAATTTATCCCGAACACCCTGTGTATGTATATATATATATATATATATATATATATATATGTTAAAAATACCAAGCAATTTATAAACTAGGTAAAATGGGTAAAACCAACAGGTAAAATCATTTTAAAACCAGGTTTAAAATTGCTTGGTATTTTTAACATTTATTATACCCAAGGTAAAATACTTTCTACATTTATATCTCCTCCAGAGATTTTTATTTAATAAGGTTAAAACACCTTATGGCAACTTGTTCGGGTAAAATACTTATGAGCTCTGTATTACTAAATCTTAGTATTTCTAGCCTACCTCCCACTGATGAGACCTCAATAAAGGTCGAAACCGGTCTGGGTAGTGGCCCCTTGCCTTTAATACAAAACATCATGCATCCCCTTCTTGGAGGTGTGTTTTGGCATTAAGGGTAAATATTAAGATTAGTGATCAGAGCTTATGCCACCTTTACCATGAGTTGCCTTGGTCTTGCACTACCTGTAGGATCAGCTAGACTTGCATCACTTGCAGGCGCAAACTTGACTTGTTTGTCTGTTTGCTTACTTGGGAAATGGAGTAAAACCAGGTTTAAAATTGCTTGGTATTTTTAACATTTATTATACCCAAGGTAAAATACTTTCTACATATATATATATATATATATATATATATAATAAAGCCAGGTTTTCTCAAATTAATACTCCCACATTGCGTCAACCCCACTTTTATCAAAAACCCCTTCCTTTTAACACCCTAACAGCAGAAGTATGCACATCGCAGGAAGAAGACAGCCAACAACATCCAAGAAAAGGTATGTGCGAATTTTATTCCTGCATTATTCTGCATATATTTGTCTCTAAAATACATCTGCAATGCCCTAGGTATTCTTGAGTAAAAAGCCAATGACATTAAAAAAAGCACTCCTAGACGAAAGCTTGCAAAATAGCCGTAATATTAATAATATACTTTTTGAAATACTTTATCCGCAAACTTATGATTTTTCTTTCATTACATTTCACAATAGGTATTATTTTTAGATATTAGCAATGAATCTTTCACTTCATTTATATCTCCTTCTTCTTCTTCTTTGAGTGTCATCTCCTATCAGAGGTCCGTGACCACCTTGGCAAATTGTAAGCAACCCTCAGCTACTCTGAGCAGTCTCTCAGAGCTCATGCCAGTCCACTGTCTGATGTCTGCTAGCCAAGATTTTCTTCGTCTTCCTTGTTCTCTTCTTCCATTTATCTTTCCTTTTATAATCAGTTGAAGTATCTTACATTTTTCATTACGAACTAGGTGTCTAAGATATGCAGTTTCTTCTTTTTATGGTATCTAAAAGTTCACATGATTTCTCCATTTGTTCCAGTACTTCCTGATTGGACGTTTTTGCTGTCCATGGGATATTTAACATTCGTCTGTGTAACCACTGTTGTCTTCAAGGTCCAAGTTTCTGCAACATACAGCAGTACAGACAATACATAGCATTCAACCATGCATACTCTAATCTCTAAATTTAAACTGCAGTTACATAGTGTAGATTTCATCAAGGGAAAATTTTTTCCTTGCCATTTCAATTCTAATTTTTATTTCCATTTCAGGATTGCAATCTTCATTTAACCAGCATTCAGATATGATACTTAATACCACTTATTAAGTAAAATTTGTGAATTTCAACCCAAATGTTATTGTTGAAAGGAAGGTGTGAAATAGAAAAAAGTTGTGACTAAATATACACACGTAACCACAGTAATAAGATTTTTAGTAAGTAAATATTTCGTACTAAGTATCATAGAGCATCGTCAGTACAGTTAATTCAAACAATACTAGGAATCACATACAGTTAGGGAGCATGCTTACAGTGGAATCCCTCTATGAGCACAGAAGCATGTTAAAGAAGTAAATTAAAATATGTCTGAACAAAAAAACGAAGAGATTACGTTAAAATGATATAACAGATATAAAAATTATTTCACGCAATGTAGGATGAAAATTTCCAAGACTTTACGGATAGTAAGAATGTCATTACAGTTGAAATTAGGTCTGTGACGTAGGACTTCAAGC